>NW_026599873.1:0-18361 GCF_029784135.1 Toxorhynchites rutilus septentrionalis
GAGAATGACGAACTTTAAGATCTTTCTTCGGATGGGAGCAGGAGATCTTTGGATTTTTCCAGAGTAGCTTCCATATCCGAAGAAATTTCGGGCAAATTTAAGATGGATATTGTTTCATTCCTTTTTACTTGGATAAAGTTCTGAGGTCGGAATGAACAATATTCATTGAGTTATTTTTTCGACGTAGGTCGATAGTACGTTCTTTTTACATCTCCAGAAATACTTCTATTAATGAGAAGTGGAGGATGTAAAGATTTTAGTTATAGTTTTGAGTAATTTCGAGTATATTTTTTCTTCATTTTGTGTAAATAGGATTGTCAACTAAATAGTAGCTCTGGAAGGTCAGATCGATTGATGTTTTTTTTTTCTCGAGTTTTTTCTTGTCTCTCAGTTCAGTAGTTTTCGGTTAGTTAGTTCTCTATAATACCAGTAATTTTTGATGGGCGTTTAGAGTTAACCTTTGGAGGGTTTCACATGACATTTCGCTGGAGACCGGAGCTGCAAAGCGTTGATGGTCAGTTACAGACAGATCAATTGATCTGATACTGGAAATAGAGGATGAGTCAATTCAGTTTGACGATGACCACATATGACCCCGAAAATGTTACTAAACAATTCTGCGAAGGGAGACTCTATTTTCGCCTTCGAAAATTTGATTGGTGCAGGCCAATCAAATTTTCGAAAATTAAGCAGGGAATGATGTAGCACGGTACTGATTTCGACTTTTGGAAGCCCCTCGTTTCGTTAGTTTGAATTTCAGATCCAACACAATCTCTCCTGTGTGGATCTGGGATTCTCTCTTCTTTCTATGTATTGGATGTTTGGCAACGCGAGTGCCGCTCCCGATTTTAGATTTGAGCAACTAGCCAAAATGGGTGCTGGATGTGACTGGGCGGCTGTTTTAGCCAAGACACCCACCTACCAACACTCCGAAAGACTCATGCTTTCCTTTTTTTTGCTATTTTTTCATTTGGATATTTCCCCCAAATGGCAGAGTCTTTCGGCGGGGTTTTCTTGTTCTTCAAATTTCAAAACCCGGCGAGCGCTTCGACTTGAACTCTGCTCGGGAGGTTAAAGGGTATCGCCCGCGAATGCTTGAATGCGCGACCAATGAAAGCGCAGGGGAATTTCGGTATGAATACAAAATAGTTAACATCGTTAACTATTACGTAATTCCGGTTCCAATGAATGTCTCGCTGATCTGAGGATCTTGAGATATGCTTGCCATTCCGACTTCGAAAGTGAAAAAGGCAGGAGCGGATTAGTTTGTTCTGGTGTCGCGAGTTGAAATCCGAAGGTAGATTTTGGTGAAAGGCTACATGTGCTAGTCAGTATGATAAAGTTTCATTTTGTGATTTTTTTTATTTTCATATTTAGAATAGTAATTAAATTTAGTCCAGTAGTTGTTTTCGTGAATTTAACTCTCCGCTTGTGTCCCCATTGAGCGGAACTGAAGGTAAGCTTCGGCATGTGACATGTGGCTAGCATTAATTTTAATTGTGGCCTGTGTGTGGTGTTCTTTTGACTGTCGTGTGTAGGAAAAAGCCGCTTCTGACCCACGATCGGAGATTGGATTTCCGCCACCTTGTCCGTCAATTCTAGTGGCCGCGCGGAGCGCAAACCATCACTCGCGCATCCAGGGAAGGCGCATCACGACACATCTACGAGTCGAACGCGCACTCAACGCCTACGGACTTACCATTCATCGCCTGGCGTGGAACGGCGATAAGGTAGATTCTCCACGTAAAACCTAGGTAGTGTGAGTAGAAAACTATTTTTACCCTAAAATAACATGCGCATGTAGGGTTAAAAGAACCAAAGAATAAAACCACACACAACTAACAACGCCACACAACAATGCCACATGCAATCGAAGCGTAGAGATTTACCGACGGCGCGCTTATGCTGATCGCTATTAATAAAGGGTTACACAAGATGCGAAATTAGGCTTTGTAGAATAATCGCTGGACTTGAATCAATGGGTCCGATGTTCGAATCCCGTAATAGTTAAATAAAATTGTTCATGTAGTTATTATTTTTCGTTAATTGGAAGTTTCGAAGTAAATGTTGTAAATATAATTAAAACTTGTGGGATAATATGTTGAGTTAGCTGAATAAATGTTGTGTGATAACCAATAATTAGATGTAGACGGAAGTTTTGTGCATTTACTGGCTAGCGGTGTAGCCTAAAAACCCGAATAAATTTCAGATAGGTCACGAGCCCAGGGTTGGGGCTCCTCTTCTGTTGTGGACAACTTTTCAACCCCCGCACCTCGTCCTCTGAAACTTCAAGGTGGGTGGGTTTGGCATCATTGCGTAGGTCCAATGATGAGAATTTTGGCATAAACGGTGTTCATTGGAAACAACCGTATTGCCTCTGTTGCCTGAATTGTGGAACGCGGACAAACGGTGTCGCGGGTCCTTCTTAGCGCAGAAGAGTCGCGGAAATAACCGGGTTTGTGAGAAAAAGGACAAACCCGCCCTCAGTGGGTGTCTCATTGCCGGGCAAGGATAAAACACGGCGGTCGGTCTCCCTCGCGGGAGTGGCGCTTAAGCCGACCGCTTATCTGCGCAAAATCCCCGGTCGCGACGAACTCGCGCGCTTCCCCGGCGTCGCGGGTTACAAAGTGACAATCATATAACTTGTTGACATTTTATCTTTCGGATGAAGTGATTACTATACCACTCCAATCAGCCGGTAAAGAGGTATTAACGTTCAAAACCTTGCAGTCCAGCGTCACTCTCTCGCTTTCGAAAACTTTGGACTTACACCCCGTTACAGAAATGAAAGACGTAGTCCTACGTCAAAAAAGCCCATATGACGTCAATGGGGATCGAACCAAGGCCGGTTGAAATGCAAAGTTACTTTACACGACCACGCTATCCATATAGCTGCCAGCGTTATTATAAAGGTGCGTGGTAATATTACACCTCATCATAAAATGAAGTTGGAAGGTGTTTTCTAAGACGATAAAGAAGAACATGAACGAGAATATATCTTTCTCTGTCTGGGCCGTGTATTTGGCAAACTATACGAAAAGCTTTCATATGCTTTCATTTAAATGTGTCTCCTGTTTCGCTCCCTTATATTGGCTCTAGCATATATATTATACAAATGATATACATGTATTGGGGAGTAGAACTTTTTATGTTATCTTTCAGCTCATTTAATGTAATAAATCGGGATGCCAGAACATGTGCTAAAAATTAACTTTGGGTGCACAAATGCACCTTTACGAAGAAGGCTGTTTGATGATAATACTACCTTAAACGAACGAGTTCAGATTTTTCTATCAAAGCTTCAATTAACAAATGTTGAGCTATGAGGTGAGGTGTGACGGTACATTGCGTTTGTTTAATTTGTTTACGGCTTAATAAAAAATAGTTATTTGTGAGTAGTCGCCCGTTTCACCGATTCACTTGATACATTGAACAGCTTCATTTGTAAACAGTTCTTAGCAGGGTGAAGTACGAGTATGACGCATTCAGCACCTGGAAGTGAACTCATTTACTATCACGCCCTCGGGGTAATAAATTATCACCGCAGCAAAACTTACCATCCCAAATGTCTTAATGGTAATCGGCCAGAACTTCCACGCCATTAGCACCATTGGTTTCTGGGCCCGCACAATCACCGGAATTAAATCCTTGCGGAAGGTCGCATTGCCACCCCGTTCCACCTGGTACCAGAGGCATTTGTACGCAGCGATTCCGACATCTTCACTCTGGAATAAACAAGCAAGAAGGGAAAAAAGCGTCAATTTCTGGCTACTTGCGGGGGGGCTACGAACGAATTCAAACACAAACACTTCGTAAAATTTTATTCCCGTAATGGCAGAGGAAGAAGATCTCCAGCAGCACGCAAATGAAGAATAGTAAAAACTTTGCCACAATGTAAGCCGTCGAGGTCTGGAATGGAGCATTTTGACTCGGGCATTGCGAATAAGTTACGGCAGCATACGAACCGTCATCATGATTCCTTGAAAGCAGATTATGATTGAGGCGCTAGCGAAAACAATAAAGATTGTGAAGCTGAAGATGGTCTCCAGCGAGTGTTTGTAGCTGAGCGGGGGGAGAAAATCGAAAATTAAAATTGACTCGTTGAACGAAGCGACGTTTTCCGTGAATGGAAGTTACCCTAAAAGTTTCTGGTGTCGTTCGACGGCAGAGGCCAAGCTTAATCGTTTATCCTCCACGACATCCCACTCGCTGGGCTCTCCCGCAATGATGCCTTCCAGTGATTTGGCTAGCAGATTCAGTTGTACCGAGAGATGAGCAGCGACCAAGCAAAAAATACAGTTGAACGTCTGTAAAAGCAAACAGAGAGAGAAAAAAAACGCTAAACGGTACGTATCGCAATACACTTACCACGTTTCCAATCGCCACGATGAGTCCGGCGTACACTTCGAACGTGTACATCAGGTAGTAAATCCAGCCCTTGGTCGAATCCCATGGATACCATATTTTGTAGGGCAGCTGACGTTTCCATACGTCGGAACGGCTAGCGGCAAAAATCATCTCCGGAATGGGCAGGAAATTGAAGGCCGAAACCATGACGATGTTCATTATGGCAGCGCAGGTGGCGATGGTTACTGTCGACCGGAGATTCCTCTGGCAGAAGTCCCGCTGGGTAGGAATGCGTTCCTGCAGTTGGAGATGGAGAAGAGATTAAAATGTGGCTTCACTTCTCTCTTGGAACCGTTACTTCGGCAGGTTGAAAAACAAATCAAGCGCATAATTCGGATGCTGCTTCCCCTCGAGAGGGGGCCGTACCTTCTCCTTCCAATCAGCGTGGAAATCCGCTAGAATCCGCGCCAGCCTGTTCCTGTGATAAGCCAACACAAACATCTTCTGCAGTCCAATCACACAGAATCCGGTGCAGGCGATTTGGGTGGCCACTTCCTCCATCAGAGTGGCCACGCCTTCGGACCTCTTCTCGGTGGTCTCCTTCCAAACGTAAACGCACTGACCGAGCACGCAGTACGAGAGTGAAAGGAAGCTCACAACAAAGTACGCATTTAATTTGGCCGCTGTGGAAAATTCCTCCGGGTAAGGATTCAAGCTTGATGGAAATCCTGCGAATGGAGGGTGGCCGCTGACGTGAGCCTGATTTGATCCGAAATGTCATTTGTACATACCAATTATTTTCAATGTTTTCACTGTCACAGCAAACGTCTGCTCGAAGCTGATATAACGTGGCATCTCGCCAGCATGTGGAGGGAACGAATCCTGGCAGCGTCCGGTGCACTACTGGTGGAACTCTTGCGCCAGATGAGGGCCTTAATATGGACATGAACGGAGGCGCAAATTACTGTTTATCGAACACTGCATCATGTTGACTTCAAACTCAGTTCGTTTGCGTGACACGCTTCCATAATAATCCTCGGTGTGATTGGTTGGTTTGAATTATGCATCAATAGGAAAGTTTAAATCAGAGAAAACAAACCCACGAAATCACCTTCTCTCGAGTTCTTGGTAAACTTTGGAAAAGGGGCGCAATAATTTACACATAAACCATCAACTTATAAATTTAACATTGTCCACGATGTATGCTTGTATGTTATTCGTTTGATGTGTCATGGGAAACAGGCCAGGATATTGAAATGAAATATTGAACGGACCTTTTGTCTGTCTTATTAGGTATTCGATAGCCCAAGAAAGACATACATTCGAATTTGCGGAACAAAACATAACCACATAAGCACTGCAGAACAAACAAAACTTTAGTGATGACCCTGAGATGGGGGATTGTTCATTTAAAAAAAACTAACCTCGGTTGAACGAAATAAACCGGCGGTATCTAAAATCGGAAGTACAACGGAAAAACAAAAATATATATTCATAATAATTATCTCGGATAAGGAATTTAGGTTCCGGGATTTGTTAGAATTATTAGCCATTAGACGTATTCTTCCACAACCAACACCACACTCAGGATGGATAATTAATTTGGGGTATAGTATCTTCAGGATTGGGATATTACTGGGAACGTTCGACAGACCAGCATTTATCTGCCTCCGTAACACTTTCGTCGCCCAGAGCGAATCGGTCGAGTTTCTTGCGGGGCCCAAATTCAACCCCCGTGTGCGCCAGAGAAATAAGCGGGCAACGATAATGATGAATTCGGGTTCGATTCAGAACTACTTTCATGTTGAATCCGAATGAAATCAACTGACTGCTGATTAGAAAACTTATAAAAATAATTGTTAAGACAATTGTACAGTGTTGCTAGTGTTACCAGTTTCAAAAAAATTATAGGAGGTTGTGTCCAAGATACGACCGCATTGTTGACGTAGAACTACGCTGTTATTTTATATAAGTCGCTTGTTTATACCTTCGGATATTATTCTATAATGCTGTGAAATTTTAGAAACAACTGCTTAGTAGAATAATCTTTGAAATGATTTTTTCATTGTAGAATCAGTTGACGATAATTGATTGATGATTCATTCTTGCCCTCGCAAAACAATCGTATGTCGTAATTTATTTCATGTCAATGCATTGAAAATTTACCTCGAAGACTATTCCGGTGGCCTTTTTCGGAATTGACATAGACTCGGCTACAGTCGATTATATACATGTTGCACCAGCACCATTATTCCATATCTCATAACTACATCAATATATCTTTGGCACCGCATGTAAACAACAACAATGACAACACTTGCAAGTATCAAATATCATGCTACATGTTATTTAGTATTGCCTCAAAGGAATCGCACCTCTAGATATCGTTCGTACAAACTAAGCGTAAGCCAAGCGCCAAACAAGCCTTCACCATAGCATGCATACAGAGCCATACATTGGTGGCTTGAAACTACTAGCAATATAAACATTTCTCATCATTTTGCGCTATTCTCAAAAGAAACGCTACATTTGGTTTTGTGATTTTTCAATCAAGTGCAATGAACAGGTGGTTATCGAGTTAGCATTAACCACTGGTGGGCTTCGAGTATCGAGGAGAATCTGGAAAGTGCGATCAACGTAAGAACACGTCTTTCGGCAATTTATTAGAGGTGCAATGAATCTTAAGAAGAAATTACCGCTCTACGCGCACTGGCAAAAGATGTTTACTCAACAATTTCTCGAACGAGAAATGGGTGTTGTGAGAAAGGATGAGCGAACGCAAAATTTATGTAGACTGATTTGATGCAACAGATATTTTGTTTATTGGAAATGAAATACAAATCACATCACAATACAAGCAATGTTGTATGTATTATACAACTTTCGTGTGATTGCTTCTTTTGCTGAATATTGTGCGATCAACGTAACGCTCTCGTTTTCGAAATCCCCCAAATATTCATTTATTCATTCATTCAGAATTGATTCAGATGCAACTAAAAACAAATGATCACTAAATCAACGATAGTCCTACGTCACCCTTGCGGTTATATCACAGATATAACCCACTTCCTGTTTTTTTTCATGATCTAATGTATTCTACTAGTACTTTTTCATTTGATATTCATATTGATGAGGTTTTAAAAAAAAAGTAGAAGAGTCTGAGCCTATGGGCACGGACGAGAGTTTGACGTAGGACTGTGATTGTTCAGAACAGTTGTTTTTTTAAATGTAATTCTTTTCGTTGTTCAGAAATCTGTTAGTCAAACTCTTTTGAAACTCCAAATAGTAGCCCTGAAATGGCCGTTTGTTATATGTAATCATAACCGTCGAACGGTTTGCAACGAACAATAAAAGAAAATTAATTTCTGGCAGGAAGTTCAACTGTCTAACTGAAAATGATGAATGAATATCAGTGTGACACATAGCTGGGTGGAATGGTAAATGAAGTATATGTGGATCGGTGAACAAAAAAAATTATGTCGTCATTGATTACATTGAATATGAAGGAGAATAAATTCAACGAAAATATGAATGTATTCATTATATAAGTTCGCGCTAGTGTAAACGGTTGATGCAATTTCTATAAATCTCAACATATTTCTTCACATGAATATATCACTAGTCTAAGCCCACCGTAAGATGTTCGTCACTCCGTCATACACAGAAGTCATTCGCTAACTGGACTTATCTATAACAGGGCGTACGTAAACTGGGCCGCAAGGCAGTTATGTATATGATAGATGTCGTCTTCAATTTGAAGTATTGCTTTTGCTGTTTTGCAATGCAGTTAGCGAGTAAAATTCGATAATTGTATTGATTTTCCGGCCCAATTAACGAACGATCAATGTATGGGTGGCTATTTCCTGGTTGCTTTGATAAAATCTTGCGTGAAATTTGAGTAATGCATGAAATCTTGCATCTGATTACTTCAACATGTTTACATTTGGTTTTGATTTTGCTAATTTGTTTGATAGCATTATTGCACATAATTTTGTGTTGCATACAACATTCATGGTAACGAATTTGAAAGAAATAATGTGTAACACATGAAGAACATTCGCATCCACTAGCAAAACATACATGTTTAATTTGTTAAATAATTCACTTGTTTTATTATTTCCACTGTTGATGCCTTTGGCGAAAAAATTGCTGGATAAATTTGCCATTTGATGGTATAGATTATAATATATCGTAAGAACGATTCTGCGAAACGAAATGTAACGTTTATTAAGAGTTTTGGAATGCATATATTAGAAAACTCTTAATAAACGTTACATTTTTCGTAGAATGACTCCCCTATATAGAAATCAAAGACCTAGTCCTACATCATAACATATCTCCATTTTGTATTTGTATTTTCACAAATAACTATGTTCTACTAGTCAAGCCCTTTCGTTTGTTACCCATATTGATGAATTGAAAAAAAATGTTTCCATTTGGACTTGCATTTTTCATAAACAACTGTGTTCTACAAGTCATTGATACCCATATTGATGGGTTTACATATATATATATATATATATATATATATATATATATATATATATATAAATATATATATATATATATATATATATATATATATATATATATATATATATATATATATATATATATATATATATATATATATATATATATATACGTTACGACCAGATGTACCCCACACGACCACTTAGAGCAACAACGAATCATAACAACCGATGCAACCAGGATCAGATTGCATCCAGAGGCCTCCCATCAAGACAATCGCGAGCCATAACAACTGACGACAACGGCTGACCACGCGACATCATTCAAAGGAACCCGATCTGGAAACAACGCGACCGTACGGATAACAAGGAATCTGCTGACGCGAGATACCGACATTATAAAAAGGCAGGGAACGGAAGATAGCATTTAGTCTTAGTATGAACGTTGATGTGTAATCTTTAAATTTAGCGAAAATAAATTTATTTTTTATATTGTAATCGCCACTTCGGTCATTACTGGCGCAGTCTTTGTGAAAGTGTTGTGTAGTGCTGCTTCCTGGGAAACCATCCGCGAAAGGACATCGCTGGAGTTACGGGAGCTGCCGAACAACTCACGGAACCACGCTCATCGATAACATTAACAGACTCCGGGAATGAGGTTACTGATACTGTAAGTAATTTTCACTCTCGTTATTAATTAACCAAAAAGTGATCAAGTGCAACTAACAAGTGCAACCATTGCTTCAAGAAGAAAAAATTCTAAACACGAACGGTTTCAACAGCATAGAGACAGCATAATGTCCACGCAAGAGAACCAAACAATGCAAGAAACAGCGCAAGCTGAATTACCAGTGGAAATTACAGCGGAGCAATTAATCGCTCAAATACAAGAGTTAACGAAAAACCAGGCCGCTCTTATTCATACTATAACTAAGTTAGAAAACAAAGCGAAGGATCCATTTTTAAATTTCGTCACGCCGGATCCCGTGAAAAATATTCCGCACTTTAGCGGAAATAGAAAAGAAACGCTCGCGTGGGTGGAAGACACGCAGCAAACACTAGATTTATTCAGTGACTATAAATTCGAGCCAACCTACAAGCAAATCATACGTGTTGTTAGGTCAAAAATTATCGGGGAAGCAAGAGAGGTTTTGATTTCCTCCGGTAACCCTACGGAATGGGACGAAATTAAAGAGGTTCTCTTAAACTCGTTTGGAGACAAGAGAGATATCACCTCACATATCCAATCTCTTTTTTATGTAAAACAAGGGAAAGCATCTCTCACAGAATACTATAACAAAGTTAAGACGATTGATACAGCAATCAAATCGTCTGCTGCACACATGGAAGACTATAAAAATTCCATGGAAGCAGTCATAAAATTAATAAGTTTAATGTCACTTACAAGATACATAGACGGACTGAATGGGGATCAGCTGGCTATGTACGTGCGTAGCTATAGGCCGAATTCGTTAGAAGAGGCCCATGACATAACTATGCAACATTCCAATGCCGCATTCAGGCAAAAATTGGAAAACAAACAAGGTCCTTCGACCTACAGAATTCCCGAGCAGAAGGCTCAGACAATTTCACAAAATCAAAAATCATATAATCCAAAAACCAATCAGAATAATAAACCCGTATCTGAGAGATTCAGATCTCAAAAAGTAAATAATGACGAGGACGTTTCTATGAGGACGTACCAGTCGAAAATGCAGGTTCATAATAATGAAGTGCGCGAACCGGAACCTAAAGCGGATTTGACGTCGAACGATTCAATTTTAGAATCAGAAGACGACGACTATTTTGAAGGCGACGAATTAAATTTTCAGATGGTAAGAAAGGAAAAGCAAAAAACATAAAGAATAATAATTTTATTCCTTATCTGACTATCCAAACAACTAAGGGCAATTTAAAATTTTTAATGGACACAGGTGCCAATAAAAATTATATTTCGCCCAAACATGTTAAACTCGAAAATTGCAAAGATGAAACAGGAATTCACGTCACGAATATCAATGGCAAACATGACATCAATAAATCAGCTTCATTTGACATCTTCCAAATTAGGAAGAAAGTAAAATTTTATGTATTCGATTTCCACGATTTTTTCGATGGATTAATAGGGTACGAAACACTGAGAGACCTCAATGCTCAGTTGGACATCGGCAGAAATAAATTGAAAATTGGTAGAAAAACTTTTAACCTCGAAAAGAAATTTCCAGGAAACCACAAAATCAACATTTCGGAACAAGAGTTCCAATTTGTAGAAATACCAATAAAGCAAAAAGGTAGCTTTCTTGTTGAGGAAGAAACTCCATTTGATTATTTTTCAATTCTCCCCGGTTTATACCAAAGCAAAAATGGCATAGCTATAGTGGCAATAAAAAGTCATTACCCCAATAGAACAGTACAACTGAACTCTAATGAAATTGAAATTGGAACCGATTGTTTTAGATTGAAGGACATTCCGAAAATTTCACCAAAAGGAAAATACTGTTTTAGGAGTGAACACATGAACGATGAGGAGAAAAAAGCTTTAGAAAGGGTTATAGATGCCAACAGAGAAATACTTTATACCGACTCGGATAAATTAACTTTCACCCATAAGATAAAGCACAATATCAGGACTTCAGACAATATACCAATACATACAAAATCCTATAAATACCCACAAATTTTCGAAACAGAAATCCAACAACAAGTAGAAAAAATGCTTAGAGACGGGATAATAAGGGAATCAATATCACCTTATACATCGCCTATATGGGTTGTCCCGAAGAAAACAGACGCTTCTGGGAAGAAAAAGTTTCGTTTAGTTATCGACTATCGAAAACTAAACGAAAAGACAATTAGTGATAAATATCCCATCCCGGAAATAACGGAAATACTTGATAAACTTGGCCGAACTTGTTATTTTTCTACAATTGATTTGGTGTCCGGTTTTCACCAAATTCAACTTGCAAACGAAGATATCGAGAAAACAGCTTTCTCGATTAACTCCGGAAAATATGAATTTACACGCATGCCATTCGGGCTGAAAAATGCTCCAGCAACTTTTCAGCGTGTTATGGACTGCATCTTGAGAGAATTCTTAGGGAAGTGTTGTCTCGTCTATATGGACGATATCATAATCTTCTCAAGTTCCCTAGAGGAACATAAGAAAGATCTCATGAATGTATTGAAAAAACTAAAGGAAGCAAATTTAAAAATCCAGATAGATAAATGTGAATTTTTCAAAAAAGAAGTTCACTATCTTGGACACACTGTTTCAGAAGAAGGCGTTAAACCAAACACCGACAAAATCGAAATAATTAAGAAATGGCCGACTCCAAAAACCGAAAAGGAAATACGTCAATTTCTTGGTACCCTGGGATACTACCGCAGATTCATTAAAGATTTCGCGAAATTGGTGAAGCCTTTAACTGCTCTACTTCGTAAAGACACCGAATTCGTTATATCCCCAGAAACAGTCGAATGTTTTGAGAAATGTAAACAACTTCTTACAATGGACCCTATACTCATTTATCCCGACTTCACGAAGGAATTCATACTAACCACCGATGCCAGCGATTTTGCCATAGGGGCAGTTCTTTCACAAGGACCCATAGGCAAAGATCGACCAATCGCGTACGCATCTAGGACCCTTAACAACACCGAAGAAAATTATTCCACGACGGAGAAGGAATTTCTAGCCATCGTTTGGGCTGTGAAACATTTCCGACCATATCTTTATGGACGAAAATTTAAACTTCTTACGGATCACCAACCACTTACTTACTCCATGACAGACGCTAACAGAAGAATTATAAGGGGGAAAATAGCATTGGAGGAATTTGATTATGAACTCATTTATAAGCCTGGCAACCAAAATGTTGTAGCAGACGCTTTATCGAGGATAAAACCAGAAGAATTAAATAATAATGAACTTGATCTTGAAACTGTTCACTCAGCAGAAACCAGTGATGATTTTTTCATATGGTGTACCGAAAAACCAATCAACAGTTTTAGAACACAAATAATTTTTAAAATAAATCATTTTGATACGACTATACACGAAGAAACATTTCCAAAATACCACCGATTCACTATTGTAAAACCAGAATATACAGAAGCAGACATAGTCGAAATTCTCAAAAGTTACCTTAACCCCAGAGGAATATCTTGTCTAAAAATTCCAATATCATTAGTACAACTCGTTCAGGAAACATACTGTAAACATTTTACTAACAATAAATTCAAAGTTTTCATTTCAGAAAAGCTTCTAGAAGATGTCAGAATAGACGAGCAAAAAGATGCCATAATACGGGAAATACATGACGCAGCACACAGAGGAGCAAAAGAAAACAAAATGCAAATCCTGCAGAAATATTTTTTCCCCGAAATCGAGCGAAAACTGAAAATATTTGTTAACTCCTGTCATATTTGTAAAAGAAGCAAATACGACAGGAAGCCCCCAAAATTAATTCAGAAATCATTTTTCGGCTCAAAACAATTCGAACGGGTTCACATGGACATATTTTTCATGAAAGGCCAAAAATGGCTGACCATCGTGGACTCCTTCTCCAAATTCGCCAACGCCATACCACTGACAACAAGAACGATAATAGACATAAAACGCGCTTTTTCCGAACACATCAGGCACTTCGGTAGACCGCAAACGATAATTTGTGATCAAGAGCCCGCTTTTACATCAATAGATTTCGTCGGCTTTTTAAACGAGCTCGGAATCGAAATTCATTTCGCGAGTAGTTCTAATTCCAACGGAATAGTTGAGAGATTCCACTCAACGATAATCGAGCTTTATAGAACACTAAAAACAAAATATAATGAACTTCCGATCAACGATCGGATGAATATAATTACCGACATCTATAATAATACATTTCACTCCGTGACGAAACGAAAACCACGTGAGCTAATATTTAACACAAATAATGTTACGAACGCGGCTGACATAATTGAACAATCCAACAAAATCCACTCTGCAGTAAAATTGGAACTAGATAAACGTAAACAAGCCTTCGAAAAGAAGCATGAGAATCGTGAAGAACCCAAGCCACTCAACCCTAACGACACGAAATACATAAAAATTAGTCAAAGGTTGAATAAAGATAAAGACATTTATAAACTTTCTACCATAAAAGAAGACAACCATCTAACCTTCAAGGACACAAATAACATTAAAATCCATAAAAATCGCATAAAAAATTAACAAAGACCACTAAAATGAACACCATATTAAAGAAGCCATTTGTTTTTCTTGCAGAATAATACTCATCAAAACAATAAGCACCACCAACTATAAAGAAATAACGAACAGCAATGGATTGGTTGCGTTCAAGATCAAAACAGCAAGGATTAGAATCGGATATGACAGAATGTTGCATAGAATCAACCTAAACACATTAAATGACAATATAGAAAACATAGAAAAAATCATGAAATCGTTTAAAACTATAGAACACCTAGAGCAAACACTACTAGAAAAAACTAAACTAGCAAAAGATAAACTCAGGAGCCTCCTACCACATAGAATAAAAAGGGGACTTATGAACGCATTAGGAACAGCCATTAAACTCATCACGGGAAACCCTGATAACGATGACCTAATAGTCATGCATCAAAGTTTGGGAATATTAAAAACACAAGGAGACAAATTAGTGAACAATCAGATGAAACAAATCCAGATCAATGAACTTTTTCAAAATAAATTGAATAATATTACAGACTCTATTAGTAAAATTGAATCAAAAATTACTAAGGAATACAACACAGTACAGGGAATAAAAACAGATTTAGAATTCGTCAACCTTATCTGGAATATGGACAAAATTATCAGCATATTAGAGGACATCGAGGAGCAAGTAGAATTTTCTAGAGTAGGCTTGATAAACAAAAACATACTCTCATTGGAGGAAAAACAGTTAATTTTAGACAGGCTTAAGACACAAACAATAAAGCTAAATTACTTAGACGAAATTTTCCAATATACCTCAGCGAGTGTCGGTATCAGCAACAATCAAGCAGTCATATTAATAAAGACCCCCATTTTGGATAAAAAGACGTACGATTTGTTAGAAATCCATACTTTGAGAGTTAACAATTCACGGATCGATACGAACATCAACCTGGTAACGAAATATGGCAACACAGTTTATTACCAACCAACAGAATGCGATATTTGCGATGGAAATAACCTAATTGAGGACGATTGCATCTATAAAATATTAACTCACCAAACACCCAAATGCTCGTTTGTAAAATCAAAACAAACAACACAAATCAAAGAAGTCAAGCAAGGAATCATCCTGACCGACACAACAGAAATCGTAGAAGTAAAAGACTCTTGCGGAGATTCAAGGATGGTTAGCGATGCCACAATAATCGAAACCGAAAACTGTACCGTCAAAATACGAAATTTCACATTTTTTGGACAACCTGACGTAACCTACCAGCAAGAATACCTAATCCCAATATACAGCAAGCCCCTCCAAAATGGAAATTTTACAGATCTTGACGATGAAAACGTCATGCTACGAATACAGAACTTGGAAGAACTCAATGAAGTTCAACTTTACTTGAACACCACACAACACCGGGTAACAATTGGAGGTACAACCCTCCTCATAATAACATTTATCTGTTTCTTTTCTGTATATTTCTACAAAAAAGGTAATAAAAGAAATGAAGTAACCAAAAATCCGCCAGAACCTCTCGTGGCTACTCAGGTGGACGAAACTGAAAACAACGGAAGTATTCCATTATCCCTACTTCCGGGGAAGAAGGCAGAGCAAAAATGCATCCCGAAACCATGGATCGAGCTGCCGAAACTTCAATCGAGGACGCTTGAAACTTAGGGGGGAGACGTTACGACCAGATGTACCCCACACGACCACTTAGAGCAACAACGAATCATAACAACCGATGCAACCAGGATCAGATTGCATCCAGAGGTCTCCCATCAAGACAATCGCGAGCCATAACAACTGACGACAACGGCTGACCACGCGACATCATTCAAAGGAACCCGATCTGGAAACAACGCGACCGTACGGATAACAAGGAATCTGCTGACGCGAGATACCGACATTATAAAAAGGCAGGGAACGGAAGATAGCATTTAGTCTTAGTATGAACGTTGATGTGTAATCTTTAAATTTAGCGAAAATAAATTTATTTTTTATATTGTAATCGCCACTTCGGTCATTACTTATATATATATATATATATATATATATATATATATATATATATATATATATATATATATATATATATATATATATATATATATATATATATATATATAATGTTTTTTATTTTCTGATTATTCTACATATCTCATATTTACATTTAACTGCCTATTCTGTCAAATTCCGTTTAAAAATCTTATTCAATTGAACGAGAAAAGTGTCACCCACATGTGGGTGACGGGCGATCAAAGTGTTAATTGAACTTCTTGAACATAATTATATTTACATTACAAGAGGCTCGTATGCTCAGCCATTCCATGCCAAACCGGTATAGTGGTTCTTGGATTTTCGTAAAAAGCGGAAGTTTTGTTTCTTATCGCAAAATATTAGACCGGTATTTTTTTGAAGTTTTTCCACTTGGGTGCTTAACTTTTCAACAACTGGATCGATCCAGATAATCGACATATTAAACTAAGACCAAGAGCTAAGACTAAGAGCTATTCATTTCAGTAAAAATATTACACTCGCAAAAAGATTTTGTTTTCAAAATTATTGATTGTATTTGTTTTTAATTGTTTATATGGTTTCAGGCTAGAGGGCACTATATATTTTTATATTTTTTTCTGGAATGTTGGAACTTTTTTACATAACATATCCAAAAATCAGAGATGCGTTTTTTCGTTTCTGAAGTATGATTTTTCGATTTAACTCTATTTCCAAGATTTTTTTTTTAATTCACGACTTTTGAACTACTGAACCGATTGAGAAGATCGACATATAAAATTGAAGCCAATGAGTTAGCATTCTTTGAAAAAAAAAATACTGCACAAAAAATGGATTTTGTTTTCATAATTATTGATTGTATTTGTTTTTAATGGTTTACATGGTTAAAGATAAGAGGGCGCTTTATTATTTTATATCTCTTCTTCTAAGCTGAGATTTTTGACGTAGGACTACGTCTAACTTTTCAATATAGGGGCCCACTTCAATATTTCAATGTGAAAAAGTTTTCAGTTTTTGAACGTTAATACCTCTCTCATTAATTGATGGATTTTTATTCCTAATACACGAATTAATGGGAAATGTCCTCAGCAATTTGTTATATGATCTACATTTCGATTTTTCAGTTCATGTAAAGCTCAAATTGATGAAAATTGGAGGAAAGAAATCCCTACTCTCCCATACATTTTGTCTGCGCTACCGCAGCAAACAGCTATTCAACACCAGCAAACACAGGAATGGTCGAAACGTAGCGACAAGGTGAAGACGAGTGGGCAAAAGAGATTATGTATAGAGGCGGTCGTCACAACGTGGACTATAGACTATATAAAGAAAGCGATGGTGATGCTTGGTCTCTCTCGCATTCTTTGTGTGGACACCGACTGGACAACATCGTTGCTGGACGAGCTGGACGGCGAGGGATCGAGTGCCTTTCTCAAGGCAAGAGGGTGGAGGCGGTAGCGCTGCAGTAGAGTAAACTTTTCAAAGGGCCTTTCTCAAGGCTAGAGACGAATGAACTGCAAAAGTTTAAAGTCTCTATAATACAATACCTTACCTTACCTGCTTGGTCTCTCATTCCTTGTGTGGACACAGACTGGACAACATCGTTGCTGGACAAGCTGGATGGCGAGGGATCGAGTGCCTTTCCCAAGGCAATAAGGGTGGAGGTGTAGTGCAGGAGTAAAGTAAAGTTTGACAAGGGCCTCTTTCAAGGCTAGAGACGAATGAACTGAAAAATGTTTAAAGTCTCTATAATTCATTACCTACCTACCTGCTTGGTCTCATTCTATTGTCGCACGCCAAGCATGGAAGGCCCATATTGCTGATTGCAGATTGAGTACACGATGTCGAAGCATTTGCAGATTGTTTATGCAATGCGATATCGCAAAAGGAAGCGGGAGAAGTCTCTGATGAGATGTAAAGCCAAATGGAGCCAAATCGTCAATCGAGGTGTATTGAAATCGGTGGAAGCGTCGCCTCGGTTGGAGGAGTGCTCGTCGTCTTCCGAGGAGTGATGGAGCTGGGCTTTCGATTGCATATAATGCTGGTGGGTGTTTTGGAAAACTTGCATAAAAAAGTGAGCTACCAGATTTTTCCGAATATTTTTCGATTTTCTCTTCGCTATATTGAAACAGCAGAATAAAGACGGATCAAATCGGACCATTCCTTCCTCGGGTTTTGCGCTTACGAACCCAATTGGCCTTCCATTTTTATTTATATAGATTCGCAAAGGTGATGCCAAGGATTTCCACCGTCTCTGTCTGGAGCCACCACACTATCCGCTGATTTTCATCGCCTTCTGTACTTGGAATCGTCTTTCGGCGGTTCAGTTTCGGCCCAGCAACT
>NW_026599874.1:0-18287 GCF_029784135.1 Toxorhynchites rutilus septentrionalis
AGTAAATTTAATGACGGACCTTTTACGTTGGTATGATGACTAGAACAAAATATATGTTACGGAAGAATTATCAAACGTTTGATGAACCAGCCTAAGGCTGAAAATCTTTCCAATAAAGACAAAAAAAAAAATTATCAAACGATTATTTTATTTTACATTTCCCTCTGAAGTTTACATCCCAAAAGTGTACATACTTCTCGAATCTCGAATTTGCTTGAAACTGGGAAGTTCATTCGCTTCTAGTGGCTGCACGATTTTCCCAGGGTTCCTAAGTTTAGAAGATCATGTTAGGACAGACATATTCCACTCTGCACAAAGGCAAGCGAGGACAAAAGTACTCGCAGTTTGCATTTATTTGCAGAGCCGATTTCCCCAGAAACCTCGGTTTTGAAGTCTGTGTTAGGGAAACACATTTCAATCGGAACAAAAATACCCCCGATTTGTATGAATTCGCAATGCCGATTTCCCCACGCTTCATGGATTTGAAGTCTGTGTTAGGGAAACACATTCCAGTCGGAAGGGAAGGTATTGAATTAGAGAGACTTTAAACTCTGAGAGTTCATTCGTCTCTAATCCAGTCGGAACAAAAATACCCCGACTTGCATGAATTTGAAATACCGATTTCTCCAGGCACCTTGGTTCAGAAATCTCTATTAGGGAACACATTTCGGTGGGAACAAAAGCTCCCCCTACTTTCGTGTGTTCTTTTTCTTCTTTTTGGCTTTAAGAGGGTTTAAAACTTTTCAGTTCACTCGCCTCTAGGCTCTTTCGTGTGCTTGCAATGCCGATTTCGCTGCTTGGTTTTAAAGTCTGTGTTAGGGAACATTTTTCGATGAGAACAAAAGTCCCCCCTACTTTCATGTATTTTGCAATGCCGATTTCCCCAAGGCTGCTTGGTTTGATGGTTGTGTTAGGGAAACCGTAAATCGGGCCAATCAAAACGATGCAGTTAGGGCGTTTAGATAACGCCTAATATTTTACAGTTATTCAATTGTTTATCTAATGAAATTTTTGTTAGTTGCGATAGATGCGTAGAAATATTCCCTATCAAGTGATGCCAAACATCTCTCCTATCCAGTACGAAATGTTCGAGCTATAAGCATTCGAAATCTTTCATTTTTTCCTGCATGTTCTGTGTTTAGGTTTTCATTTTACCCTCCATATATTCCGGTTAGACGTAGTCCCACGTCAAAAAAAATCATTTCTCTACGTTGACTTCACGGTGACGAGACGTTGCATGTGTAGCGCACTTTATTCGGCTGTCATAGCTGCTTCCGCTTCGCTGTCAATCATGTTTATCGCTGACGCTAGGTGCAATGACTTTGACGGTATGTAACAGTATCTTACTTCTAAATAAACTTCGACTGTACAAGGTTCCGGAAAATCGAATGTTCGGAATTGAAGCACTTCTCTCCGAACTTCTGAATAAATTGGTGGAATTTCACTACTAGGGTATCGAGGCAGGCTCTCCCGTGAACCTCCGACCTTGTGAACTGTGTTACGAAAGAAATTTCTTCCGGATGCGTTGGAGTCTCTGGATGGTTGAGGGAATGGGATTGTGTTTTGGATTCGATGGAGTGTGGAGCCGATGATGCGTCGTAGGCCCTGCTGCTGCTTCAAGTACGTGTCAATTGGTATTCTCAATCACCGGGGAGATGATTTGTTGGTAGAACAATGAAAGCATGAGCACGAGTGAGTTTTGATGTTAAGAGGCTTTAAATTTTTCATTCAGTTCATTCGCCTCTAGCCTTGAGAAAAGATACTTGGAGAACTCGCGGCCGTTAGTCGACTGGTTGCAAACTGGATTGACGACCACTGAATCGTGAATGGGCATGCATGAATGGATGCATCGGTATTTGAAGGACTCGGCGGCAGGGGGTTGGGAAGAAAGTTTTGGGGGGTTGGTAAACAACAACAGGGAGTTCTAGCCGAACAAGATGGGGATATCGAGTGATAACAAAACAATAAACTCTTTAGATTAAAGACGATTTTATGGCCCTGAGAAAGGGCCGTTTTGTTTTTTTGACTTGTTTCGGAATCAACGCCTTCGGGACCAGCTCTTTACTTAGAGCTGGTATACTTCGTCACCGCTTTGGTACCTTCGGAAACCGCGTGCTTGGCAAGTTCACCGGGTAGTAGCAGACGGACTGCGGTCTGAATTTCCCGGGACGTGATGGTGGAACGTTTGTTGTAGTGGGCCAGACGCGAGGCTTCAGCTGCGATACGCTCGAAGATATCGTTGACGAAGCTGTTCATGATGCTCATCGCCTTCGACGAGATACCGGTGTCGGGATGGACCTGCTTCAGCACCTTATAGATGTAGATAGCATAGGATTCCTTCCTGCGGACTTTCTTCTTCTTCTTGTCCGTTTTCGAGATGTTTTTCTGCGCCTTGCCGGACTTTTTGGCGGCTTTTCCACTAGTCTTCGGTGCCATCGTGTTTGCTAGTAAGAACTACGTGTGAATTCGACGAGCGAACAAATCGTACTGAATAATTTTGTTTTTTTTCACGCTCTTTTTGCCTTTGACCGCTTGTTCGTTCATCTCGCTAGACCCGCCCCTTTGGCTGAGTCTGCCGATTTGTCTCTATCCTGGTGAGCGTGTACCGCTAGAGTACAAAACGTCCGGACCCCGTAAAAAAAGATATCATTCTCGTTCAAACCGTACCCCAGTGTGGTTCTATCGCATCGACAAGACAACACAAGCAGCTATGTCTGGACGTGGCAAAGGAGGAAAAGTTAAGGGAAAGGCAAAGTCCCGCTCCAACCGTGCTGGTCTACAGTTCCCCGTCGGTCGTATTCACCGATTGCTCCGCAAGGGTAACTATGCCGAGCGGGGTTGGTGCTGGTGCACCAGTATACTTAGCCGCGGTTATGGAGTACCTGGCCGCCGAAGTGCTCGAGGCTCGAGTTGGCTGGCAATGCCGCCCGCGACAACAAGAAAACCCGCATCATCCCCCGTCATCTACAGCTTGCCATCCGCAACGACGAGGAGCTGAACAAACTGCTGTCCGGAGTTACCATCGCTCAGGGCGGAGTACTGCCAAACATCCAGGCTGTTCTGTTGCCCAAGAAGACCGAAAAGAAAGCTTAAATGTTCTTTTCTGTGAGATCACACAAGAAACATAAAAAACCGTCCTTCTCAGGACGACAAAACTATTTCGAAAGAGTTTATAATGAAATCCCATGGTGACTTTTTTTTCTTTTTAATTTGACATAAATTCTCTTTATTTCTTAATTTTGTTTGCATTATAATAATAATACTACATTTCAAGTGATCAACCTAGGGGTTCTACATCTTTAAGTTGTAAATCCCATCGCGTTGTTAACTAGAGGCGAATGGACTGAAAATATATATTGTTATTGTATATTGTTATTACTTACCCGTTCGGGTTTCCTCGGATAGTAGTTCGTTTAGATAAGGTACATTTTTTTCCTACATACTTATCTCACTTCTTAACTGGGCGAAACTAGGCAAAATATTCACCTGCCCCCGGGCTTCTGAATGTCAAAGGGGAACTAGGCTCTGCGGAATGCACGTGTCTGTACAGGCGCTTGCTGCTTGGTCCTGAGCAACGAATACACTTTGGAAGTCGGCGATGGATGAAGAAGAGGCCGTCCCGCGCATGCGCATGTGTTGTTTTCGTCGATGCAAAGCTCTGTGCATGTCAATTGATAAATCTACCTACTTGACCAAACATCTTAGTCTACTATTTACAAAAACACTGTTGTCAACACATTGTCAAATTTCACGTCTAGGGTAGTATCCGGGCAGATTCATTCATGAACCTCTGTCGTTCTTGTCCAGGGAGTTGCCGTTTCTGGCCTTGAGAAAAAAAAAAAACCCTTGGGGACAAACTCTAACTATTCTGTTGGAGAAAACTTTTATGCGTAACTCTCTTCGCAGAAATAGGAGTAGTGGTCCTGAAAAGGACCGATGTTAATTTTTTGTATGTATTTTTAAAAAAATGGCTCGTTTAAGCGCGTTCTCCTCGGATACGACGTGCTAGCTGGATGTCCTTTGGCATAATGGTGACGCGTTTTGCGTGAATAGCACACAAGTTGGTATCTTCGAAAAGGCCGACCAAATATGCCTCGCTTGCCTCCTGCAGTGCCATAACGGCGGAACTTTGGAAGCGCAAGTCGGTTTTGAAGTCTTGGGCAATTTCGCGAACCAAACGCTGGAACGGAAGCTTGCGGATCAGTAATTCGGTCGACTTCTGATAGCGACGAATTTCACGCAGAGCAACGGTTCCCGGTCGGTAGCGATGAGGCTTCTTCACACCTCCTGTGGCTGGGGCGCTTTTCCGAGCTGCCTTCGTGGCTAGCTGCTTACGCGGTGCCTTACCACCGGTAGATTTACGAGCAGTCTGCTTGGTACGAGCCATTACAACGGGCGATACGAATACGATACGTTCTACGTTTTCTCAACGAAGCGAGCGAGGTTCTCACGGTACGAGAGCAGAGGTAGCAATATGTTGGAAAAAATGTCCGTACGTAGCTTTTATGCTCTTTATACTTGGATGTATAGTGGTGCCGACAGCTGTAGCCAATCACGACCAAGCATCGTGTGCGGATGCACCCAAGCGAGAGGGTATAAATAGTGCGCGCGTGATTTTTTTCTTCATTATACTCGTTCGACGCTCAGATCGACAAGCGCCTGTGCTTTCGTCAGTAACTTTCTTTCCCATTAACCAACATGACTGGACGCGGCAAGGGAGGCAAAGGACTCGGTAAAGGAGGAGCAAAGCGTCATCGCAAGGTACTGCGTGACAACATCCAGGGTATCACGAAACCCGCTATCCGTCGTCTAGCCCGCCGTGGGGCGTCAAACGTATCTCTGGTCTGATTTACGAAGAAACCCGAGGAGTGCTGAAGGTATTCCTGGAGAATGTTATTCGTGACGCTGTCACCTACACCGAACATGCCAAGCGTAAAACAGTGACTGCTATGGATGTCGTATACGCGCTGAAACGTCAGGGACGTACCCTATACGGGTTTGGAGGTTAACAAATACCCCCAAAACAAAACGGTCCTTTTTAGGACCACAACATGTTTGTCACCAAAAGAGTTTATCAATTTTAGTTTCTTAACAAAAAAAAAACCACCACCACACTACCACCTACACAACTACATTTCATTTGAAAAAAAAAAAAAAAAAACAAACAAACAAAAATAAAACCTTGACTCACACCACATACCAACTCGCATATCAATTGGCTTAATAATACAAACGATTTTTTTCATTTGGCAGACTTATCTCACTTCTTAACTAGGCGAACCTAGCCAGAATTTTCACCTGCCCCCGGGCTTCTGAATGCCAAAGGGGGACTAGGCTCTGCGGAATGCACGTATCTGCATGCTCGTGCTGTTTTAGTCCTGACCGAGGAATTGTCGGACAATCGCGCAGGTGCTAAGGATGACCGACTTTTGGATGCCGGCCAATTCCTTCTCGATGTTCAACACCTTTAGCGCTTCCAGAAGTGTCTTCGGGATAATTCCAGTTCCAGAGAGAACGACTGGAACAATTCTTGGGACCTCCCTTAGCCCCCACAGTTCCTTGAGCTCCACGGCCAATGGTCGGTACTTGCAGATTTTGCGACCGTGGGGTCTCCTCCAGATTCTGGTTCAGTGGAATAGCGACATCGATGATGGTGACTTTGCGGTCGCTCTTGTCGTAAACCATTATATCTGGGCGGTTGTGGTGGATCGAGAGGTCGGTCAGAACAGTGCGATCCCAGTACAGCTTGAAACGGTCATTTTCCAGGACAGGTGCAGGCAGGTACCGGTAGTTTGGTACGTTGTCTTCCAGTAGAGCACATTGGAGCGCCAGTTGTCGATGAACAATACGGGCCACGTTGTATGTGGCGCTCGGTGTAGGCTGCGTTGGCCAAAACGGGACAGCCTCCCATAATGTGCTCTATGTTTTCACCTGGTTGATGGCACATCCGGCAAATGTCATCAACGTCTTGATGCCAGACGTACCGCCTGCAGTTTCTCGTCGGCATTATCCTGTCCTGGATGGCTATCATGTCGGCTTCTACTACTGAAGAGAGTTCACCACGCGTTAGCCACAGATTAGATGCGGCCTTGTCGACGTGTGGCCGGTCCAGTTGATGGGGGTGGGCACCATGCACTGCCTTCTGCTTCCAAGCTGCAATCTTCTCCTCCACTGTCTGCAGATTGCAGTTGAGTTGGTACTCCGCTTGCGCCAAGTGCAGAGCGCTGTATCCTCTGTCGGCGGCGCAGACAGCCCGGTATAGCGCGTTTTGGTTGGCGCGTTCTGCGAAGTACTCGCGCAGTTGTCGTACCTGGGCAACACACAGTGCAGAAATGTCGACGATTCCAAGTCCCCCTTCTTTGCGTGGTAGTGAAACTCTCTCCAGTGCCGATTGAGGATGGTGCATTCCGGCCTCTTTGAATGCTTTCCTCATCCTCCTCTCAAGGTCCTCTAGGTTAGTTTTGCTCCATTTGACTACACCAAAACTGAAGGTCAGCAGGGGAACCGCGAATGTGTTGATCGCGCGTACCTTGTTCCCCGCGTTGAGGAAAGTCCTCAGGACACAGTTCACTCGACTCAAGAACTTGTCTCGCAGCTCCGTCTTGATGTCGGAGTGGCGAATCCCGGTGAGCTGTCGGAATCCAAGATATTTATAGGATTCGCCACGAACCATGTCTCTTATAAACTCGCCGTCATAGACCTCGTAGCCTCCGGATTCGGTAAGTTGTCCTTTCAGCAGGTGGACACAGCGACACTTGTCGAGGCCGAACTCCATACAGATGTCCCTGCTTATGTCTTCGACAACCCGGATAGCTACACCTAGACGCTGACGTGAATCAGCGTAGACCTTGAGATCGTCCATGTAAAAGGTATGGGTCACTTCTTCGTGGGCGCCGTCGCCATACCTTATTTTATAGCCATGACCGTTTCTATTGAGCGTCCTACTGAGGGGGTTCAGTGCCAGACAAAACCAAAGCGGGCTGAAAGAGTCGCCTTGGAATATCCCCCTCTTTATCTGCAGCGTTCTAGACTGCAACACATTTTCCCCATCACTGAGGTGCAGAGACGTACTCCACTGCCTCATCGCATGCTGCAGGAACCTAACGACGACGGGATCAATTTTGTAGAGCTCCAATACCCGGACGAGAAACGAGTGAGGTATGGAGTCATAAGCCTTCCTGTAATCGATGTAGGCCATACTTAGGTTCCGCTGGTTATATACCGCCTGGCCGACTATGGCTGCGTCGATGATGGCCTGGTCTTTGCAGCCATGCGTATTTTTCCTGCATCCTTTCTGCTCTTCTGCGATGATGTGATGCTGTTCGCAGTGAGCAGAAACTTTGGCGGTAATTATGCTGCTCAGTATTTTGTACAGACTCGATAGGCACGTTATCGGTCTGTACTTTGATGGGTTCAATGTGTTGCTGTCTTTCGGGAGGAGGAAGGTGACGCCACGGGTGGCGAATTCAGGAAGGTTGTGTGGGTCACGTAGCACCTTGTTGAAGCACTCAGCTATCTTTGGATGTGCGACGGTCAGCTTCTTGTGCCAAAAGTTCTGGACACCATCGGGGCCCGGTGCTGCCCAGTTCCTCAGGTACCGCGAGGCTTCGCGGACATCGTTCTCTCCGACGATGATAGCTGGCATCTCTCCAATTTCACCACAACTCTCCTCCTCCCGTCTTAACCACATTTGCCCGTCGCGATGTTCTACTGGGGTCTCCCAAATACCAGCCCAGAAGTTCGTCACATCGCTAATATCTGGCAAACCTTCGCGGTAGTCGGGCTTCTCGTCGCTAATGTGGTCGTAGAACGCTTTTTCGTTATCTCTGAACATCCGATTTTGTTCCTGGCGCTTTGCAGAGTCAGAGTAACGTTTCAGCCGTTTAGTTAGGACGCTCAATTGCTGTACCAGTGTGTCGAGTTTTTCCGTCAGCTGGTGAGCTCCCAGCTGGCGAAGTTCAGTAGGCCGCACGATCACAGCAACTTGGCGACATAATTTCGCCGATCTGCTGCCTCTTTTGTACGCCATCAGTCTTCCAATTGCGGCGCGCGTTGTTTAGGATCCGTTGCTCCAATCTCCTTCGCCATGGAGGCTCACGCCTTTCACGGAGATGTTGGAGCAGTCCGCCTCTTGGCCTAATACGGTATCCTAAACTTTTGGCGGTCGCCACAGCAGCACAGTAAACTTTCAGTTGCAGCTCCTCCATGTTCTCAGCATCAACCAAGTGCAGCGGAAGAACGTGCTCGTTCATGAGCTTTACTGCACTTGTCAGCCTGCGGGAATGCTGCAACTTCGGGATCCTGGGGCGCGACAAAGGGTCCGTGTCGCGGAACTGTGAGATCGCCTCGTCGTAATGGAAGACCAGATCGCGTAGTAGTTGTTGATCTGGCTGTGGATCTTCCGGCTCAGGGGGTTGTTGTACTGTGGCCTCCACTGGTGCTGATTCGCGTGCCCCACTCGCGAATGAATTGCTCAGCCGTACTGAACTTCGTCTCGACACATCGCTTGCTCTGCTTGTTCTGGAGCTTAGTTCTCTCTGCACCTGCTGCTTGATCTCGTCGACTTGCGTTTGGGAGAGCATATTGTTGCGTACAATCGCTCTACGCCTCGCGTTCATCGCGTTTTGGTCAAGCCTCCCGACGAACTCTGGATACGCTTCCTCGAACATTGCGAGTATTCGAGGGCGACCGCTCATGTCCGTCTCCAAAGCAGTGCAGATGTAATAGGCGCGGATCACGAATTCATTCATTTCATGTGTCCACATGATCCGTCGCCTAGTAGTACCCACAAGTGTGGACGACTGTCGTCTGACAGTCGCAACACGCCTCGTAGGCGCAGCGTTTCGTTGGTGATGTCGATGGCTGCTGTTTCCGTGTGGCGGTAGCTCTTCGGGTTGAACCCGGCTGGTGGCCCGCTCTTGCACATCGCCCTCCAGCCGCTGGCCGCTCGCTCTTACGCCCGTTCCAGGACCAGCTCCAGTTCGGGGACCCTCCTCGGGCGATCGCATTCTGAGTATTCTTCGTGAACGTAGCTCCATTTTCTGGGTGTATCTCCTTTGCCCGGGAGACAGCGGGTTGGCAAGGCCTCCATGACCCGGGAGGCCTTCCCCGGGAGAGATATAGCGCTCTGACTCGCTCGCACCCCCTCACTTAGCCACTTTCGACACCCGTTCTCGGAGCCAAGACCAGGTGTGTGTTTCCAGTTCACGCCCGATCTAAAAATGTCGTCATATGATCTTCGTGGAGGCGTGAGATAGGAACATTTGATACCAACAGGTAGGCTCCTACCCTAGTGTTGATCCCCATTTGAGAACCTCCCGTTTCCAGTTCACGCCCGATCTAAAAATGTCGTCATATGATCTTCGTGGAGGCGTGAGATAGGAACATTTGAGACCAACAGGTAGGCTCCTACCCTAGTGTTGATCCCCATTTGAGAACCTTCATTTTGTATTTTTTGTTTGTTTGTTAGTTTGGTTTTTTTTTTTAATTTTGTATTCGATTGTATTTTGTAAACCGTTGCACATAGTAACATATACAGTATATTCTCGTGTTTCTGTCGATAGAAACATTCGAGCGGGATTGAGAATTGAAATTGAGAACTACATAAAATGTTTCAATTTTTACAACTAATTTCATTAGTGTATCCAGCTGACCACGTGGCGTCTGAGACGAGACCAGCCAATAGATGGGGAGCCCCCACCGGTGATTGGTTGATTTTTGTAAACAAATCACTTCTACGCGGTTGCCAATTTTGTTCTTTGCCTCTACTTAAGGTGAAGGTGGAAGCTAGCCATGGTAGTAGTATAGGTAAACCCACGTGTAAAAATTGGGTAATAGTGTTTGTGAGAGAAGAGCAAAGCACACGTAAATAGATCAATTCACTTATCAGACTGTGTGGCGCTACATTGACACGAGTCTTTGAATAAATTTGAAAATAAAAATAACAATTCAATACTGTAAATGTAAAATGTACGAACGATATGTTCCCACGAACAATTGCGGATATAAATATGTATAGAAGGTGTATCTGTATATGAAGTAAAATTCTGATTATACGCGAGCGTAACATGAGCAAATTTATAAGACATGCGAATTGGGGCCCTTTTGGTATTAACAAGTTCTTCCGCATAGTAACTCGATGTGGATAATTCCTTAATGTTTCCTTCGTTGATCGTATTGTTTTCACATACTCACGTTGGAGAGCCTTAACGCTCTTCGTTGGCCGAGGCATTTTGATTGAATGTAATACTTTTCCGTTTACTGTTTTTGAAAGCATAGGCGGTGTTCCGAGCTCTACAATACAATTTTCTTACCCAATGTTAAAGTTGCTAGAACTTACATTATAGGACCCATTAAACGTAGAAATAATAATTGTATTGATATCAACACAATTTTATTCTATTGATTTTAATTACATGAAACGCTATGACTCAGAAATAACATGTTATTGAGTGGTTTTTATAGCTGTTTCGACGATCTTGTCTGGCATCAGTGTCGAAAAAATAACGATGCTTTCAACAATACAAACAAAACCATTGCCGAAGATTGAGAAATGAAAATTTAACTTTCAGAGCACTAGCTCGAGTTTTACGACGTTTTTCACTATACATCTATATATATCGACAAGAAAACAAGAAAAAGAAAAGGAAGTTCCTAGAAATCCTTTTATATAATCTTTTTCTGCCCCATCTAAAAAAAAGCATTAATTCTTAATTTACCAAGAATACAGCATATAAGAATATTAGAAATATGCAAACTTTATATTCCAAAATCTTTATCATCTGATAATTATCTAAAAGGTCGTTATACATTCTTCTCTTCGATAAAAGACCCGAAAAACACGCAACAACTGCATGAAATGTAAAAAATATGTTTGTTTCGAGCATGCAGTTATGCAATGTTCTGATTCTTACTCCAATGAAACCACAATCTATTAATACGCTTTTATGTTATTTTATAGCTCCTTATACTTCCATGAATTATGTTCAGTTGCTTACTTTTTATTAACAAGAGTGAAAAATTCGAATTTCGTTATTTGTGTTGGAGTGTCAAAAATTACTCTGTCTTGAGGAGGCTGATTTAGATGACTATTAAAACTTAATAAAGACGACAAAAACATATTTTTTGGAGTTTTTCATTCAATCATACCCTCTTCTTCAAATAAATGCCAACGAAGCCTGAAAAATACACAATAGCAACATTACAGAGAAGTTCAATTTTCGGTCTGTGACACCGTGCGCGAGTATACGTGTTATGATTTTGCACGCGAGTACAGGAGGGTTAAGCAATTTAAAACTGCCTTAGGGTCGACTAATCTGATAGAGAATAGCTGACCTCATACAAACTAACATCGTATCCAGATGTCGACACCATTCCGCCGTCAACGCGAATAAGTAGAAGCATACACAAAATTGGCAACAGTGTAGAATTGGTTTGTTTACAAAAATCAACCAATCAGCGGCGGGGGTTCCCCCTGTATTGGCAGTGTCTCGTCCCAGACACCATGTGATCAGATGGATACACTAATGAAATTAGTTGTAAACATTTAAATATTTGATGTAATTCTCACTCTCACTCTGTTGCCAATGTTGCAATTTTGTGTGTGTTACTACTTATTCGCGTAGATTAGATGGCATTGAGCTTCGTATTACAAGTTGGGGGAGTTTGCATGACTATATGTGTTTGTAGCAGAAATGAACACATTTTTAAAATAAAAATTATTTTCCCAAATCAAAGTAGTACTCTATGTAAATGAAAATTACTTTTGTCTGCAAGCGATGAAAAAATGTCATACAAAAATTGTGTATAAAAATAATTTTACATTACAGTTGTGAGTTTTGGTGAGAATATCTTAAAATTTGTAGAAAATAGTTTAAATTATGGTCAGAACAACGTACTTCAAGTAATTAAATAATGCAAAGAAAAAAATTTCATACAAATTTTAACAATTCAAAATTGCCTTCGGACCGACTAATCTGATAGAGAATAGTTTGTTGCCTCATACAAATTGATGTCGTATCCAGATGTCGACACCATACCGCCGTCCTCGCGAATCGCGCCTGGCAGTACAAACTGCACTGCACTAAATGCTGAATCATCTGAAGATGGACAGTCCTCCCTCCCTGGGAAAGGTATCTTCAAGGAAGAAACCTAAAAATCAATCTCAATCCAACCGAACACACTTCATCCCAATCGATTGCTTTTCATGAACCCACCACCCCTAACAAACCTACTCCTGTTATCGAAAGAAAACAAAAAAAATATATATATATTCGAATGAATCGATTATTGTAAAATGCCCCAACGATGATTGATCCATAATCGAGTAAACGAAAAATTTAGACATCTCTAGCCGTGGATATGACGGTTTGCACCTGGTCGAAGAAAATGCGAAAGTAAACAACAATATTTGATTGTAGTTTTACACAATATTCTATGATAAGTGGAAAACAATAAAATAAACTCTTTTGCTTTAAAACAATATTGATAGTCCTGAAAAGGACTGAATTTGATTTCTCGTGTTGTGCTGTTGTTTTAGTCGGACCACTACTACTGGCTACGTTGTTCACTTTTTGGCAGCGGTAGCTTTTTTCGGAGCTGCTGCTGCTTTCTTTGGCTTTGGCGTTTTCGGTTTCTGTGCGGCGGTTTTCGAGGGTTTCGTTGGGCTTTTGCTTCGGGGGCGGTAAGCAGCAGCTTTCTTCACACTGCCCGGTCTTCTTGGCAGCCTTGGCACTCGCTGCCTTGGTTTTCTTCTCGCTGGCCACCACCTTCTTCACAGCAGCAGCAGCAGCAGCAGCTTTCGGTTTTTTGGCTGCGGTTGCTGTATTTTTCTCCCCGTGTAGCAGCGGCAGCTTTCTTCTTGCCAGCAGCAGCGGTAGCCTTTTTCGGCTTCTTCTCGGCGGCTGCCTTCTTGGATTTCTTATCCCCGGAAGCGGTACCCCTTTTTCGCTGCTGCTGGTGCTTTCTTAGCCGACGAGCCACTCTTCTTCTCCCCGGTGAACTCCTTTTTGGCCTTTGGGGGGATCTTGAACGAGCCCGACGCACCAGTGCCCTTCGTTTGCACAAACAGGCCCTTGACGACACCGTTCTTCAGCGCTTTCTTGATGAACGGAGTTAGCTTCGCCACATCCGCCTTGTAGTTGCCGGCCAGGTATTTCTTGATGGCCCTGCAGCGATGAACCGTTGCGCTCCTTCAGCGTCCTGATGGCGGCCACTATCATCTCGTTAACCGGTGGATGGTTGGCGGGCTTTTTTCGGCTTCTTCGCTGCTGCTGCTGCCGCCGCTGATTTGCCGCCTGCCTTTTTCGGCGATTTCTCACTGCCCACGGCTGGTGCCGCCAACGGGCTCTCGCCGACTGCCTCGGTAGCTGCGTTATTGTCCGACATCTCTCTGCTTCCTCTGCTGCTTTTTCAGCGCTTTTCCCTGTTTTGTTTTGTTTCGTTCCGTACCGTTACGGTCTGTGTCTTCTCCTAATACTGCGTGCGTGCGTGCGAGCGAGCTGTATTAAAGAGCGGAGTTTGTAATTTCCAAAAATTGCTACCCCGCTGAAGGTCCACTTTCGGCGGCTGTGTTAGGGATGCGGTCGGGTGACGTGCTCGTTTTGTGCTCGCACTATGCTAGGTACTGTTTCGGAGCGCCAACTTTTCTAGAGGCCATTTCGTCCCCTCTGGTGGCCTCTAGTGGCCAAAGCCACATACTCTATCTATCTGTGATAGTCCCCCGGTCACAATGGGACGCATCCGATGTCCAGCGCAGACCAATAAAGGGACGAAATTCGATCCCGAACAGCACTGTGCCGTCTCACACCGGGTGCAATCCGACGGAAGTGTTCCGTTTCCGGCCAATCGCCCGATCGGACCGTTTCGAATTACCACAGCTCGGCGGGTGGGAAAGTTTCCCTACAGAATGGTGCATTGGTTGTTCGGATCCGGGTAAGCGGTCAGCCCCTAGTGACCGGCCAAGAAGTACCATCCGCGCCAGCAGCCGTTCTCAATAGCATGACAGCTGCTAGTCCATCCGCCGCCGCCGCGGACAGATGCCCACGATGGTCCTACCGGAATTAAATATTAAATATTATTTTGTGACCTGCTAGGAGTAGGGTCAGTGCCGGAATAAAATTACCACGATTCGAATTTAATTTGGAGAATATAATTTTCCTATAAATTCATCAAATTCATATTACAGTGATTTCAGTAAATATAGTAAATAAATTGCTTACGACTAAATCCCTTCACTATTCTTCCAGTCCTTCAGTCTTTCAGCTGTGTTCATCTAGCGTAACCTAGTCCCTAATCCGTATTACCAAGATTAAGCTCTGGACATTGTAGCTATATATTAAGAATAAGGCTCACCACTAGTGTCAAGACATTATAAGCAGCATTCAAGCACTGTATATATATATAAAAAAAAAAAAAAAGGTTCACGTGGAACTACCTTAGCTTAGCAATCATTCGTTTGTATTGATTAAATTCTTGATTGAATGAAAACAGTTTCCAAATTCAATTGAGTTCAATATATTTGCTCTGTGAGTGAAAAAAATGAACAAAATGCCGTGTAAAGTCAATTCATTTATTGTGATTGATTGTTCTTCGTTACAAGTAAATTTAATGACGGACCTTTTACGTTTGGTATGATGACTAGAACAAAATATATGTACGGAAGAATTATCAAACGTTTGATGAACCAGCCTAAGGCTGAAAATCTTTCCAATAAAGACAAAAAAAAAAAATTATCAAACGATTATTTTATTTTACATTTCCCTCTGAAGTTTACATCCCAAAAGTGTACATACTTCTCGAATCTCGAATTTGCTTGAAACTGGGAAGTTCATTCGCTTCTAGTGGGCTGCACGATTTTCCCAGGTTCCTAAGTTTAGAAGATCATGTTAGGACAGACATATTCCACTCTGCACAAAGGCAAGCGAGGACAAAAGTACTCGCAGTTTGCATTTATTTGCAGAGCCGATTTCCCCAGAAACCTCGGTTTTGAAGTCTGTGTTAGGGAAACACATTTCAATCGGAACAAAAATACCCCCGATTTGTATGAATTCGCAATGCCGATTTCCCCACGCTTCATGGATTTGAAGTCTGTGTTAGGGAAACACATTCCAGTCGGAAGGGAAGGTATTGAATTAGAGAGACTTTAAACTCTGAGAGTTCATTCGTCTCTAATCCAGTCGGAACAAAAATACCCCCGACTTGCATGAATTTGAAATACCGATTTCTCCAGGCACCTTGGTTCAGAAATCTCTATTAGGGAACACATTTCGGTGGGAACAAAAGCTCCCCCTACTTTCGTGTGTTCTTTTTCTTCTTTTTGGCTTTAAGAGGGTTTAAACTTTTCAGTTCACTCGCCCTCTAGGCTCTTTCGTTGTGCTTGCAATGCCGATTTCGCTGCTTGGTTTTAAAGTCTGTGTTAGGGAACATTTTTCGATGAGAACAAAAGTCCCCCTACTTTCATGTATTTGCAATGCCGATTTCCCCAAGGCTGCTTGGTTTTGATGGTTGTGTTAGGGAAACCGTTAAATCGGGGCCAATCAAAACGATGCAGTTAGGGCGTTTAGATAACGCCTAATATTTTACAGTTATTCAATTGTTTATCTAATGAAAAACAACATTTTGTTAGTTGCGATAGATGCGTAGAAATATTCCCTATCAAGTGATGCAAACATCTCTCCTATCCAGTACGAAATGTTCGAGCTATAAGCATTCGAAATCTTTCATTTTTTCCTGCATGTTCTGTGTTTAGGTTTTCATTTTACCCTCCATATATTCCGGTTAGACGTAGTCCCACGTCAAAAAAATCATTTCTCTACGTTGACTTCACAGGTGACGAGACGTTGCATGTGTAGCGCACTTTATTCGGCTGTCATAGCTGCTTCCGCTTCGCTGTCAATCATGTTTATCGCTGACGCTAGGTGCAATGACTTTGACGGTATGTAACAGTATCTTACTTCTAAATAAACTTCGACTGTACAAGGTTCCGGAAAATCGAATGTTCGGAATTGAAGCACTTCTCTCCGAACTTCTGAATAAATTGGTGGGAATTTCACTACTAGGGTATCGAGGCAGGCTCTCCCGTGAACCTCCGACCTTGTGAACTGTGTTACGAAAGAAATTTCTTCCGGATGCGTTGGAGTCTCTGGATGGTTGAGGGAATGGGATTGTGTTTTGGATTCGATGGAGTGTGGAGCCGATGATGCGTCGTAGGCCCTGCTGCTGCTTCAAGTACGTGTCAATTGGGTATTCTCAATCACCGGGGAGATGATTTGTTGGTAGAACAATGAAAGCATGAGCACGAGTGAGTTTTGATGTTAAGAGGCTTTAAATTTTTCATTCAGTTCATTCGCCTCTAGCCTTGAGAAAAGATACTTGGAGAACTCGCGGCCGTTAGTCGACTGGTTGCAAACTGGATTGACGACCACTGAATCGTGAATGGGCATGCATGAATGGATGCATCGGTATTTGAAGGACTCGGCGGCAGGGGTTGGGAAGAAGTTTTGGGGGGGTTGTAAACAACAACAGGGAGTTCTAGCCGAACAAGATGGGGATATCGAGTGATAACAAAACAATAAACTCTTTAGATTAAAGACGATTTTATGGCCCTGAAAGGGCCGTTTTGTTTTTTGACTTGTTTCGGAATCAACGCCTTCGGGACCAGCTCTTTACTTAGAGCTGGTATACTTCGTCACCGCTTTGGTACCTTCGGAAACCGCGTGCTTGGCAAGTTCACCGGGTAGTAGCAGACGGACTGCGGTCTGAATTTCCCGGGACGTGATGGTGGAACGTTTGTTGTAGTGGGCCAGACGCGAGGCTTCAGCTGCGATACGCTCGAAGATATCGTTGACGAAGCTGTTCATGATGCTCATCGCCTTCGACGAGATACCGGTGTCGGGATGGACCTGCTTCAGCACCTTATAGATGTAGATAGCATAGGATTCCTTCCTGCGGACTTTCTTCTTCTTCTTGTCCGTTTTCGAGATGTTTTTCTGCGCCTTGCCGACTTTTTGGCGGCTTTTCCACTAGTCTTCGGTGCCATCGTGTTTGCTAGTAAGAACTACGTGTGAATTCGACGAGCGAACAAATCGTACTGAATAATTTTGTTTTTTTCACGCTCTTTTTGCCTTTGACCGCTTGTTCGTTCATCTCGCTAGACCCGCCCCTTTGGCTGAGTCTGCCGATTTGTCTCTATCCTGTGAGCGTGTACCGCTAGAGTACAAAACGTCCGGACCCCGTAAAAAAAGATATCATTCTCGTTCAAACCGTACCCCCAGTGTGGTTCTATCGCATCGACAAGACAACACAAGCAGCTATGTCTGGACGTGGCAAAGGAGGAAAAGTTAAGGGAAAGGCAAAGTCCCGCTCCAACCGTGCTGGTCTACAGTTCCCCGTCGGTCGTATTCACCGATTGCTCCGCAAGGGTAACTATGCCGAGCGGGTTGGTGCTGGTGCACCAGTATACTTAGCCGCGGTTATGGAGTACCTGGCCGCCGAAGTGCTCGAGTTGGCTGGCAATGCCGCCCGCGACAACAAGAAAACCCGCATCATCCCCCGTCATCTACAGCTTGCCATCCGCAACGACGAGGAGCTGAACAAACTGCTGTCCGGAGTTACCATCGCTCAGGGCGGAGTACTGCCAAACATCCAGGCTGTTCTGTTGCCCAAGAAGACCGAAAAGAAAGCTTAAATGTTCTTTTCTGTGAGATCACACAAGAAACATAAAAAACCGTCCTTCTCAGGACGACAAAACTATTTCGAAAGAGTTTATAATGAAATCCCATGGTGACTTTTTTTTCTTTTAATTTGACATAAATTCTCTTTATTTCTTAATTTTGTTTGCATTATAATAATAATACTACATTTCAAGTGATCAACCTAGGGGTTCTACATCTTTAAGTTGTAAATCCCATCGCGTTGTTAACTAGAGGCGAATGGACTGAAAATATATATTGTTATTGTATATTGTTATTACTTACCCGTTCGGGTTTCCTCGGATAGTAGTTCGTTTAGATAAGGTACATTTTTTTCCTACATACTTATCTCACTTCTTAACTGGGCGAAACTAGGCAAAATATTCACCTGCCCCCGGGCTTCTGAATGTCAAAGGGGAACTAGGCTCTGCGGAATGCACGTGTCTGTACAGGCGCTTGCTGCTTGGTCCTGAGCAACGAATACACTTTGGAAGTCGGGCGATGGATGAAGAAGAGGCCGTCCCGCGCATGCGCATGTGTTGTTTTCGTCGATGCAAAGCTCTGTGCATGTCAATTGATAAATCTACCTACTTGACC
>NW_026599875.1:0-18231 GCF_029784135.1 Toxorhynchites rutilus septentrionalis
CGAACTTTTCGCACTCACGCGCGTCCGGAACACCTAAATTCAAGCAATTGAAGCAAGAAGTTTATTCCAAAAAACACAAGACTAAAATTGAAAACATTGGATTTAACACAGTGGGAGGAATTCGACAGCAAGCGAAGACAAACACGTAATGCAACTCTTCAGCAAAGTTTTTCCATTTTTGGATACGTGCTTTAGAGATGATCTACTTCAAGTGATCTAGGGTTTTCCAATCGACGCTTGGTTGAAATTTTAATTGGCAAAAAAACGGAACAAAATACGCCAATTGCAATGCGCCCAAAATAGCCAAATGAATACCTTCGTATTCGCTCGAAAACTTCACCAGCTCCGTTGTCTTATTGTCGCACTTGTGATGGATGGCAGCAGAAAGCGAAATTCATCTTGAGCTGTCCGTGCAAAGTCCGTGCATTCCTAGCCTGGGTGACAGTGACGAGAAAAAAAGTCTTATCCGACCAACGATGACAGCATCGGACAAGGACAAGAAAGCGAGCACATGGTCCTCCGAATATTCCGCTTTCGAGCGCAGTTCACATAAACTTCGTCCTGCAGCATTTTCGACAAGCCGTCGGATAGTCAGCAGCGAACGGACAAAAGTAGAGCGAAGCGGTGCCAACAGCCAACAGAACCGGGGCTTGAGCACTGTAATCTGGTCGAAAGGAAAGATCCAATAAAAATAATCGAATGAAAAAAATAAATCCCCAGCGAACGAGGAACTGCAAGAAAGACGATGAAAATAATATAAAATTTGCTGTTGTTTGGTTAAACGACTTTGCAGCTTCTTGACTCCACGGCTCGCTACGACTCGAATAAAACCTAGCAGCTGCTCTGCTCTCGAGTGGTCGGTCTCCTCATTTTCAACCTCCCTTTGGCACGCAAGGAGCACGCCACCCCCTTTCTCGTTCCACAGTCGGTCCATGGCAACAACGAGTGCCGACGACGGACGAAAAGCCAGCTATCGACGAGAGCCCATCAGGAGAGCGATTTCTGCTGATTTTCCACTTGTGATGCAGTTTTCGCAGACCGAAGCAAGCAGACCCCAGGAACAGAACCAGACTCGCCAGATGTTTCCGACGTGGAGAAGTTTTAGTCGTTGTTTTTCAGCGGACTTAAAATGTTGCTCGGAAATTCCTTTCAGTTGTGCTTTTCATCGTTCCGTCCGTCCGGAGATGAGATATAATCTTCGAGGTGCGACGGTGGGCTGCCTCTACCTCGGCTGCCTTCATCGTGTACACTTCCGGCTTGGAAATTCTCACTGGAATGAAAATGATGATATTTTTATTCCACTACTGCGAGTCGTTTTTCTTATCATTAGCTTGTACTTTGTCGACAGTTGAAACAGTGATAACAACAAATTTGGTTTCATTGAAACTAATTCTCGATTGCTGAGATCATCTGGAGTGATCGGAATTGTTGAGTATAATGATATCCAAGATTGTCACGGATTCGAAACGAATTTTGTACCAGTCTTTCTAACAGGGCCCGAAATTTTCGAAGATAAAAAATGAAAATCGACTCTCCCCTCAGTAACTACTCTTCGACTTGGACTACTTCGGCATTCGCCGTCAACATGCCTTGAATTGACTAGAAATGAATTGATGAGCGCTAGAAACGAGGATGACTGATGAACTGTTCTAGCAAATGGTTATTCTAATTGACGTGACTAATGAATACAAATCTGCCTCTTCATTCAACCTGACTTCAATCCCCAGTACTACTCCCTCTAAGACGAGTCTCGTTACCTGTCAAACCACGTTGAACTCAAACATCGATACATGCATACGATACATGAGAGAGAGAAAAAAAAATTGTAGCAATCTTTTTACGATCAGCTCGAACTGAAATAAGGTACACCGGGGCAGGTTAAAACGATTTTTTCGAAGTTCGACTATAAAGTTATCTTTTAAAATCACTAAATCTTCTTCTTCTTCTTCTTCTTCTTCTTCTTCAATGGCGTTAACGTTCCCTGTGGAACTTTAGCCGTCTCAACGTCATTTGCTAATACTAAGTTGAGATTTCTTAAGCCAAATAACACGCCTTGAATGTATTCCGAGGAGCAAGCTTTTGAATACGCGTGACTACAGTGCAAGTCGATGGAAATTTCTTTGACGAAAAATCCCCCGGCCAGAACGGGAACAGAATCACTAAATCACTAAATTGAAATCTGTTTGCAGCATATACCAGGTATGACAGATGACTTTCGATAAAAAAATAGGGATTCACACTGGATGTTTCGAATAATATCAATTTTGAAAATGTTTAGTTTTCATATGCATTGTTTCAACTCGTCCGTAGAGCAGGGTAAGTTGAAACGCGGAACCATCATGAGTTTAATGTGCGGTTTTACTTCTCGAACTATCTACAACTGATTTATGAAACACTAAATTAGAGGAATTACATATAAACACTAGCTATACCATGCCACGCTTTGCTGTGGCACATACACTCTGTCCAACTTCTATAAGACCAGGTGATAATCTGGCTGCTTTGTGCCATTGTAAACAAACAATGTTTCAACTTATATTCCAGTGTATTGGTATTGGTGACTACCATACATATGTGTGATTTTCATGTGTGTGTGTGCAAGCGCTGAGCGGGAACCAAAGGTTTTGTATTTTTCAAGTGTCATGTTTCTATAAGACCAGTTACATTTTCCGTTGTGTTTACAAACAACTAGGTTTTGCTCAATAATTCTCAAAAATGCCAAAGGGAAAAGTGCTCACGGAGAGAAAAGAAAGACAAATCGATGCATTTCACCTAGAAAATGTTGGTGTCTGAGAAAATTCTCGTCGGATTGGACGATCCCATCAATTAGTGCTCAATTATTTGACGAATCCTCAAGGACACGGTAATAAGGAAAGAGCTCCACGTAAATCGAAGCTCTCCGACCGGGATAAGCGGGAAATAGACAGAACAGCTTCGAATACCTCAAAATCGCTTATACAAATAAAGCAATATTTCAATTCAAATGTTACTCGGGTGACAATTCGTCATGTTTTGGTAACAATCCTCACATAAAGAGGGTTTAAAAGGTTAAAGCTCCTCTTCTTACACCATCTCACATCGAAAGACGTCTGAGTTTTGCCAAAGCCAAAGTGACAAAGAATTTTTTCCAAAAAATACGTTTTGCTACACTTTGGAGCCTCGTGCGTGGTTTGGGCGAGATTCTGTGCAACCAGAAAGCTCAAGATAGCTTTCACATCATTCAAGGATTACATACATGTTCTGGAATCATCTCTCCTACCATTTTTGGGTGGATATCGTCACAAAAAAATCACATATCATATCATATTCATATCAGCAAGAAACTAAGCAACATGATTTAGGGCTGCCTCAAAGCGCTCAAAGTTTTGATTTTTCATCCTCGAAAATCTTCCAAGGGGGGAGTAAAGGAAATTTGGAAAATCGGATTTTGTTTTCAAATCCAAATGACTTGAAAATACATGAAACGTCGAGATCTGGTGATATCTAAAAAAAACTTTTGGCCGAAAATCGACCTTTTGGGACTTTGAGTGCTTTGAGACACCCCTAAATCTTGTCCGATTGAGCTGAAATTTTGCACAGATCATTTTTTTGGGCTAATAAACAAAATTTACATGGTCGGTTCTTTAAATTCGATAATTATTATTTTTTCCATACCTTCATTGCCTCTCAGGCCCAAAAGGTCGATTTTCGGCCAAAAATTTTTTTTCGAGATAACACCAGATCTCGACGTTTCATCCATTTTTGAGTCATTTGGCATTGAAAAAAAAAATCCGATTTTCCAAATTTCCTTCACTCTCCCCTTGGAAGATTTTCGAGGATGAAAAATCAAAACTTTGAGTGCTTTAAGGCACCCCTAAATCTTGTCCGATTGAGCTGAAACTTTGCACAGATTATTTTTTTAGGCCAATAAACAAAATGTATATGGTCGGTTTTTGAAATTCGATGATGAATTTTTTGCTACCCTAAGGTACACATATGAGTGCCTCAACCACGCAGCGGCCCATTGTTCTATACCCTCGGAGGGAATTAATTCAATGTGAAAAAGGTTTACCACTCTACTTTGATTCGTGACTTTCGAACGCGTCTTTAGAATCACCATTCTTTTGTGACCCTATTAACCGATTCTTGGCTATGATCTTCCCTGTTTATTCGATTCTGCACAAACACGAAATCGTCAACCCCTTCGACTTTCCTGAGCAGGAAGCTAGAAGTGGATGAAATAAATTCCACCAATGTGTTTTGTTCGTACCCGTGACAAAACGAACAGGGCAAAACTTTTCAATTGAATTTGAACATCAAAACGTTCAAACAACAGAAACGGGGAGCACGCATTTCAGACGACTATCGCGATATTTTATTTTAGAAGTGTTGTTTTTTTTATTTCTTTGCTTCTATGCTTTATTCCTGCATTGTGGTAAACACGGCGGTCGAAAATTCCATCATCCGACAAGAGCCAAATTTCCACCCCGAGCTTCGAGTGGAGTTAAAAGTGGGAAAAGCAACGCCAAATTGTTCGTTTCCTTTCGATTTTTTTCTGTTTTTGTTTCACTTCTCAAACAACCGTTGCCAGATCGGGGGGGAAAAAAACCTCTTTGTTATGTGAACAACATATAGTTTATCTAGCAACCTAATAGAGAGCCGGGAGCCTTACGTTGCTATAGGTTCAGCATCTGTTCCTCCTGATTTCACACGCGGAAAGCAAGGTTAAAAGTTCACTTCTAGATCTGCGCATTTCGATTCTTCCACGCAAATGTACCTATTTACGTGCGTCTAGGTAGTAATTTTCCCTCTCCGGGAATTCGAAGTCAATAAACGCAATTTTCGGCTCCCCTTTTGGCCCCCCGTTCAAACAACAGTACTAATGAATAATGAGATGAGGTTCTTGAGTTTATTTGATGATACAAAATCAATTTTTGTTTTTCAAAAAAACCAGAAATACAAGAAAAAGTCACAGAAGGGTTGTGTCCGAGACACGACCGCATAGTTGACGTAGGATTCCGTTAGGTTATCTGTTGAATGCTGATTTAGGATAAATTTGAAGAATTACATCGTTAATCTCTTTGATGATGATTTGGTGGCCCTGAAAAGGACCGATTTGTTTGGCTGTTGGGTATTGTTTGTTCACTCCACCAGTGTTTACAGCCGAGTGATGATGACAGAAGGATGGCGAACAGTCGTTGGATGGTGCGTGTCAAGATAGAAGACGCCGAAGTGGAATGAAATATGATGAAAGCCGCCCTCTGTGGCCCTGGACGAGATGGTTCCTGTGTTATGCATGAATGATATGAAGGAAAAAACTCCCCAAGGTAATATAAGATAATTATTAGTATAATCCCTTTATTATGACTCCGTTTATATTGATCAACCGCATATTCAGCCATTCCATGCCAACCCGATATAGTGGTTCTCAGATTTTCATCAAAAGTGATAATTTTGTTCTTTATCGCTTTATCGTTGAATATTTCTATGTGACTTGACTAGGCCTATGCGACTAGAATTCAATCTTAACGCAAATGTGAAGGCTAGCTTATTGGCTTCAATTGGATATGCCAACCATCTTCAACAATCGATTCAGTAGTTCAAATGTTATGAATTTTTTAAAAAGTTATTTTTGGATGAAAGGAGAAAAAAATAATTTTTCAGACCACCGGTTAATTTTGAAAAATCATATCTCAAAAACGAAAAAAATAACATCTCTGATATCAAGATATGTTATGTAAAAGATCCTCAGCTTTCAAAAAAAAAATTTAAAAAAAAATTGGCGCCCTCTAGTCCAAAGTCATGAAAAAAATAAAAAACGACTACAATCAATAATCACGAAAATTAAATCCATTGTTTTTGCAGGTTCATTGTTTTTTATGAAAGGCTAGTTCATCGGCTTCAATTTGATATGTCGATTATCTAAATCGGTTCGGTAGTGTAAAAGTTATGAGTTTTTAGAAAAAGTCATTTTTGGGAAAAAGTGGAAAAAATTGGTTTTTCGGACCACGGTTTGACATGGAATGGCTGTATTATGAGGTAACTACACAACGGAGTTTGGTTTCATTTAATTTTTTTTTTGTAAAAATGTCGAATATGATGACTTTCTTTACAGTGGCATGTCGCCTATCATGATCCATTTTTAATAAGTTATGTCCGGTTATAATGACCAAGATTTTTTTCACAAAACGCTTTGTATGACGTCCGCGAATTCCATTGTATATTATTATTATAGCATCCGGAAGTATGTGGAAGAGTTCTCTGCGGAGATGTGGAGCCGAAATTTCCAACCATGTCGAATATTCAGCGAGAAGATGAGAGCGGCTTATACTTATACTTATACTTATACTTATACTTATACTTATACTTATACTTATACTTATACTTATACTTATACTTATACTTATACTTATACTTATACTTATACTTATACTTATACTTATACTTATACTTATACTTATACTTATACTTATACTTATACTTATACTTATACTTATACTTATACTTATACTTATACTTATACTTATACTTATACTTATACTTATACTTATACTTATACTTATACTTATACTTATACTTATACTTATACTTACACTTATACTTATACTTATACTTATACTTATACTTATACTTATACTTATACTTATACTTATACTTATACTTATACTTATACTTATACTTATACTTATACTTATACTTATACTTATACTTATACTTATACTTATACTTATACTTATACTTATACTTATACTTATACTTATACTTATACTTATACTTATACTTATACTTATACTTATACTTATACTTATACTTATACTTATACTTATACTTATACTTATACTTATACTTATACTTATACTTATACTTATACTTATACTTACACTTATACTTATACTTATACTTATACTTATACTTATACTTATACTTATACTTATACTTATACTTATACTTATACTTATACTTATACTTATACTTATACTTATACTTATACTTATACTTATACTTATACTTATACTTATACTTATACTTATACTTATACTTATACTTATACTTATACTTATACTTATACTTATACTTATACTTATACTTATACTTATACTTATACTTATACTTATACTTATACTTATACTTATACTTATACTTATACTTATACTTATACTTATACTTATACTTATACTTATACTTATACTTATACTTATACTTATACTTATACTTATACTTATACTTATACTTATACTTATACTTATACTTATACTTATACTTATACTTATACTTATACTTATACTTATACTTATACTTATACTTATACTTATACTTATACTTATACTTATACTTATACTTATACTTATACTTATACTTATACTTATACTTATACTTATACTTATACTTATACTTATACTTATACTTATACTTATACTTATACTTATACTTATACTTATACTTATACTTATACTTATACTTATACTTATACTTATACTTATACTTATACTTATACTTATACTTATACTTATACTTATACTTATACTTATACTTATACTTATACTTATACTTATACTTATACTTATACTTATACTTATACTTATACTTATACTTATACTTATACTTATACTTATACTTATACTTATACTTATACTTATACGATTAATCGCTCCAAATAATCGATTAACCGATTAATCGTCACACTGAGAGAAATAATTAGTTAGACTAATATTTCTCATTTGCTCGAAAGCCATCTAGTATCAAAAAAGTGTTCATTCCGCCTGAAAATCAATTATTATTTTTTTACACTCAATGCAGTCAGCGCGAATTGAGTTTAGGGGAGCGTCAAAGATAATGATTGAATTTCAGGATAAAACTGCAGCGAGCGTATTTTTTTTTTCTTTGGGTTTGGATCGATTAATCGACGTAAATTATTCGTTCGCATCGATTATTGGTTGTGCAGTATTCGTTCGATTAATAGTCGATTTCTTTACGAGGTATTTGATTAATCGATAAATCGAACGATTATCGAGGAGCACTAGCCAGATACATGGAAGAGCGACGAAATGGCTGGAAAAGATTGCCTAACTAATTTCCACCAACGGAACTGAACGCTATCGATTGAAAAGCCGGAAGCTACTATTCTAAGCCGAGCCAGACTTTTGAAGATTTTTATACAGTTTTCAGATGAGAATTTGAAATTTTGATTAATTTGTTTTTTTTTCTCTTGTCAACATGATATTTGTTAGCTGTTTTTGTTTTGATTTACTTAATTAATTAATAATGAAGGAAACCTCTAATGGAAAAAACGCTTATTATTTGACCAAAAAGGACATGCCTATTATATGATAGACATGACTTATATATTGACCAACTTACCCCATGTGTGGAGTTGGTTGGTCAATTTATTCTAAAATATAAATACGTTAAATAAAAGAAAAATGCTACATAACAATCTAACGCAAAACTACGCACTACAAAGTTACAACGGAATTTATTCAAAAATGACCAACTAGCCCCTCCCTACCCTACGAGAGGAAGCTTGTATCTTCAATTTAGATCAATCAGAACGAGGTATTCCCGTTTGGATAACGGTTGAGATTTTTCAATTGTTCGATCGTTATGGCGGGTTTACATTAGGGAGATCTATAGCTATAGATGGATTTATTCACGTGAAAATAGGTGTAAACGGGTGAGAATAAATATGATATACTTATTCAAGGTATATATAACTTGAATAAATTCAGCATATGTAAACGCTTGTGAATTTCTCACTGGTGAGAAATCATTAAAGTTGGATGCAGTTCTACTTCAGGTGAATAAATTCACCGAAAATATGAATATATTCATTATAGAAGTTCACGCTAGTGTAAACGGTTGATGCGATTTCTATAAATCTCATCATATTTCTTCACATGAATATATCACTAGTCTAAACCCACCCTTAGTTTCATTACATATAGTATTTTATTTAATTGAAAAAACCGTGACAGAGTGCCGAAATCGATTAACGCAAAAATCTCATCAATCCATCATGAAATGACTGAACAATAAGCTTTTTAAATTGGACACTTTTCACGATGCGATCGATTTTCGTTTTTCAATTGGTACTCCAAATATGTTCCCGAAAGACTTAATCCTACGTCAAAACAATGTGTACTGACCGTTACCACACTTTTTTCCACCGCTGCCTAATACAAACAAACACCAATGGACAATTGTGTTTGACTTTCCCAGCCCAGACGGCGATGGCGCACACAACTGATCATCTCCATTTAAGTAGCTCACGTCTGTCAGCGAAGTCGTTTTAAGGTGAGAACTTGTGTAAACGATACGCCACCGCTTGCTTTGATAATGATGGCGGCGATGACACCGCGCGTAATGAGGTGATCTCAAACAACTCCGGTCTACATGGGGAAATGTAAAAATGGACAACGCACGGGATTGTTCAAAGAAAGACAGACAGATAGACACACACAGGAGGGTACTTTTTTACCGTTGCATTGATGGGTTGTTTTTGTTTTTCCGTGTTTTACGGTGTGTTTATCAAGTACTTCATTTTGGGGATGCGTAACGAAAGAGGTGATTGTTTGGCTCAAACAAAACATTTAGTTGTTTGTGTAAAACTGGCGTAATTCCAATAAAACAAAAATGAGATCACAGCAATGGAATGCCAACAACGGTTGGTTGACTGAACAAACCTAAAATGTTCATGCTAACTCCGTTTTTTGTCTTCCAATTGTCAGCTACAATTAATTGCCAATGGCGGATCACACGCATTCAAATCATAAATCAAAACTATCGCGCCCTCATCATCGGGTTCGACCAGTGAGAACCATGACAGCCGAAAATAGGCTTATCGTTATGCCACAATCGTTTTCAGTTCAAAATGGATTACAGCATTCGGTTTTTTTTGGGGTGTGAGAATGGTTTCGTTCCAAACATCACAACACTCAGTCAACCATTAGCCAGCCAGCACGGATTTGCAAGACATCGAACGTGCTCCGTAACAATGCAACGCTCACAGTGTGTGATTATCGAGGAATTTCTTCCTTGTTTCCCGTTCCAAATGATCCCAATGTGATGGTGGTGATGAGGTGGTTTCTTCCACTCTTTCAGCTGACAATTTGAACGCTTTTTTCAGGTCGAGCTCTGGAGTCCACCGGAGCGGTACGAGTCGAAGAATACATTAACCGATTTTGTGACGGCCAATTAGGAATCGGTCCCACGGATTACTGTTTTGATTAAAACTGAAACGTCGAACACAGATTCAATCCCAATTATACACCTTCTTAAGCTAGGTTGCGATCAGTAACGAAACTTGAATTTCTAATTTTCTGCTGCCCAACTACTTCCGGATTCCATTACGCTTGATCTTCAGAACGCAGGAAATTCGACAAACCTTCTACAAATTTCGCCAACCAATCATCAACCCCCAAAACGTCGGGAGATTGCAGTAGATGATGATGAGACAGCACAAACATGGGATTTGTTTTTTTTTTGTTCGTACCAGGAATGCCAAATCAACCGCTGAATTAGTGCTGCCGGATGAAGACGCGTTCTCGCATGATTCGATTTGATGGGATAAGGGGAATTCCATACCTTCCTGCCGCCGCCGCCGCCGCTCTTCCAAGAGAGTGGGATTAAAATTCAACTATTACACGAAAATTGGCCAATTTAGACCACTGATGGAACGTTTTAGGGCAGTTCGTTGCGCGCAATACCGTTACTTAAGATTAACCATTAGTACGAACACAGGGAGGTTAATTTCGATATGGATTCGTTTCGACAAACGAATTCGTGGCAATTATTTTGAAGCGTTCGTCTTGCTCTAGCCTGCGAGGCGGAAAATTATGGTGAATGGTTCTAGGAGCTCCCCTGAAATTTTCTAATGAAGAAGTATTTCCGTTCGCTTAATCATCTGAAACAAAACTCCTATAATTCCGAAAAAAAATGCGGTTTACGTAAAACCAATTCAAAGTCTATCTTTTGACGTAGGATTACGTCTTTCGGGAACATATTGGGGTACAAATTGAAAATCGAAAATCGAGCACATCGTGAAAATTGTCCAATTTCAAACGCTTATTGTTCAGTCATTCCATGATGGATTGATGAAATTGTTGCGTCAATCGATTTCGGTACTCCATAACAATTTTTAATACTGAAGAAAATAATATATGTCATGAAACTAACTATCGAACAATTGAAAAATCTCAACCCCTATCGTAACGGAAATACCCACTTCTGATTGGTCGAAATTGACGACACATGCGGCGGGTCCCTAACAGAGACATCAAAATCAAGCTAACTCGGGGGATTCGGCATTTCCAATACATCAAAGTAGGGGGAGCTTTTGCTGCCACTGAAATGTGTTCCTTAACAGAGACATAAAAACCAAGCTGCCTGGGGAAATCGACATTGCAAATACATGAAAGTAGGGGGAACTTTTGTTCCTACCGAAATGCGTTCAGAGACATCAATATCGAGAGACATCAAAACCAAGGGACATCAAAACCAAGCTGCCTCGGGGGAATCGGCATTGCAAATAAATAAAATTAAGGGAAGCTTTTGTTCCTACCAAAATGCATTCCCTAACAAAACCAAGGTGCCCGGAGGAAATCGGCATTGCAAATATCTGCAAGACGGGGTATTTTTATACTGCAGGTAAGGTAAGTGATTCGATTATTTCTAGCAAATTTGGAACTTTAATATTGGTTGTTTCGTGAAATTTCATATCAATGACCGATCGTGTATTGTGTAAAATTTAGCACGAGTAAGTGTAAAATAGTATATGGTAGCAGTTGTGTGAAAAATTACTTGATATATGAAATGATTCATTTGAATTTTCATAAATAAAAACCAAGGTGTGTTCCCGCTCGAGAACGGGTCGTTTGGTTTAAGCTGTTTGTTTCGTTGTGTTCATTTTCACCCAAAAAAAAGTTTCTACGGCGAGAAAAATTGGAAAAGTGAAGAAATATTAGACAAAGTGATTTCCCATATGCTCTACATACAGTATTAGTTGTTGTTAGTCCAATTAAAATTCTCATTGGGTTGAATGAACACTCAGAAAGTAAAATTTCTAAATGAAAATTACCAATTCATTTCAAATATGTTTTCTCTATATTAAAGTAACATGTTTTTACTGATGAGAAAAAATGATAATTGTGTTCGCTATTGGTAATTGTCTTATATTAAAGTGGTGAGTTTTTTTTTAATTTATCCATACATAACATAGGAGGCATCTCGTCTAGTATCACAGAGGGCGGTTTTCATCATATCTCGTTCCACTTCGGTATCTTCTATCTGATACGCACCATCCAACGACTGTTTACCATCCTTCTGTCATCACATCATCACTTGGTAAACACTGGTGGAATGAATAAACAATACCCAACAACCAAACAAAACGGCCCTTTTCAGAGCCACCCAATCATTATCAAAGAGTTTAACGATGTGATTCTTCAAACATATCCAAAATCAACAGATAGCCTAACGAAATCCTACGTCAACTATGCGGTCGTGTCCTGGGCACAACCTTCCTGTGACTTTTTGCACGAATATCCTATTATCTAGTAGTTCCTCATTCTTCTGCACCGATCAACCGTTCCCAAGCAAACAAGCTGTTGTAACCTGAATCCGTTGTATTCAGTCATACACGAACCTGATTATAAATGTTATTTTTCACCGGAATTCTCCTCAGAGCAACGATATTGTCAACAAAAGTATCCTTAGCTTTTCGAGTACCGCCGTTTGTGTTGATAAGACTTGCGACACAATTCTGTAGGATCTTTTTCAGGGTTCCTGCGAAGACAATGGACCGTTGTGGGTGTGTGCGTGTGTGGATATGTGCGTTTCAACTTGGTTCTCCCTCATCCTACTAGCATCCCACTAGCAAATGCCAACCCAATGTAATAAAGCCAACAAACGCAAATACCTGTCCTCCTTAGGTCGAATGCCAGTGCATTCGAAATAGAGGAACCTCAGCGTGGCAGGTACATGGTGTTATTTTTTAATTTTCATATTTTTGTTTATTTTCGGCATTTTATGGCTCTGTTTACCTTTCACTCTGCCACCTCGCACCACTTGTGGAGTCCGTGTCTCAGGTAGAAATCAGGAGCGAGAGAAAAAAAGCAAAGAAACTTCATTCAGACGTGCAGCACTATCGGGAGGAAGTGCTAAAGAGATTAGTCCCGGCTCTGATGCGTACTCGGAAGAGGTGAATTATGGCATTCCTGAGGGAGACATTCAGCTGGAAGTGTTTATTCACTTTGACAAAAAAAAAGTGAAATCGAATTCGAACTCGAAAATTGTGCATATTAATCGAACGGGAATTCTCTAAGATTTGTTTGATATGCTATCATTACAATATCATAGTCCGTGAATGGTTTAAATGGATGAAAATTGGAAGCACTTCCCTCTTCTCCATACATTTGTTCTGTTCATTTGTGTGCTTGCCTAACCGTGCTATTAATAACGGGCAACTTATGCAGCCGCGAGGATAGAAACAGCGGATGGGATAACAAAAAGAGAGTTTTTGCGACATAAACTTCACCCTTGCACAATATGTACGCTGTCGCTAGCGTATAAATATTGCATATCTTCTGAAAAAAAAATCAGTCTCCTTCTATACTCAACACATCGAACATCGACATACAATTGAAACACAAATTTCTACATTACTCGAGAATTAATCCAGGAAACGCAACCAAATTTGGCATGTGGAGGTTTTAGGATGCAGTAAATGTTTTGATGTAGGATTACGTCTTTCGGGAACATATTGGGGTACAAATTGAAAATCGAAAATCGAGCACATCGTGAAAATTGTCCAATTTCAAACGCTTATTGCTCAGTCATTTCATGGTGGACTGATGATTTTTTTGCGTCAATCGATTTCGGCACTCCATAACAATTTTTTATATTGAAGAAAATAACATTTGTCATGAAACTAACTATTGAACAATTGAAAAATCTCAACCCCTATCCTAACGGAAATACCCACTTCTGATTGGTCTAAACTGACGACACATGCGGCGGGTCTCTAACAGAGACATCAAAACCAAGCTGTCTGGGGGAATTCGGCATTGCAAATAAATAGAAGTAGGGGAAACTTTTGTTCCTACCGGAATGTATTCCCTAACAAAGGCATCAAAACCAACCTGCCTGGGGGAAACCGACATTGCAAATACATGAAAGTCGGGGGCATCTTTATATTGCATGTAAGGTGAGTGGTACGATTAATTCTAGCAAATAAAATTCAAATTTGGAACTTTAATGTTAGTTTTTTTTTTATCCAAAATATATATTTTTATTAAGGCTCATATGGCGTCAGCCTAACGGGGCCGGGAGTTCAATATTTCGACAATGTTTGCTTACAACTATGTGAGTAATATGTAACCGATTACTCGCGGTTGGCTCGAGGTTAGTATTACAAGTGTTCTCATAATTGGTATGTTGCAGTCTTCGATGCTCTGTACGTGTGCCCGACACGGGATACCTCCTATTGGGATGCAGCTGACCATTAATCAGCAACGCCCCCCTAGTCTGTACCCCATATCTAGCGTGGTGCGTCTTTCTCCACTCGAGGAATCCAGGATAGAATGGGCACTAGCCGGCGCAATCATCAGCTCGTGTAGAGTTGTCATAAGCGGTACAACCTTTGGCTCTTGTTGAATGATCAGTGGACTGCACAACCTTTGGCCCGTGTGTGAGTGTGTGTATGTATTGCCGCGACTAAGTAAAAGTTTATCGTTTGGATAGGAGGGATATGAAACGGGGACACAACGAAGGAAACATCATTAAACGTTGACATCGGCGTTTCTGAGGAACAGGTATAGATAAAGCAGAAGATCAGGATCACGGCTACCTAAGATATCCCGGACGGGGATATCCGATTGTCTGCCATGTGCTCTCAGTGCTCTAGAGAGCAGAGAGCGAGCAGCATGGAACCGGATACACGACCAGACAACATGCTCGATGTCGTGGTAGCCATCACCACAATCACAAAGATTGTTTGCTGCGAGCCCAATGCGATAGAGATGCGCGTTTAGGTTGTAGTGATTGGACATAAGCCGAGATATCACGCGAATGAAATCACGACCTACATTCAATCCCTTGAACCATGCACTCGTCGAGACCTTAGGGATAATCGTGTGTAACCAACGACCGAACTCATCTTCACTCCACATGCGCTGCCAACTTACGAGCGTATACTGACGAGGAATGTGAAAAAATTCATTATAGGCAATTTGCCTTTCAAAAAGTGTGCCTTCTGAAGCGCCCACCTTAGCTAGCGAGTCCGCTTTCTCATTCCCCGGAATCGAGCAATGAGAGGGAACCCATGCTAAGGTAATCTTGAATAATTTTTCGACCAAAACACTCAATAGACGTCTTATTCTTGTTAGGAAATAAGATGAGCGTTTATCAACTTTCATTGAGCGGATTGCCTCTATTGAGCTGAGACTGTCTGAATAAATAAAATAATGGTCGATGGGCAATGTTTCAATGATCCCTAAAGCGTAGTATATCGCACCCAGTTCAGCGACATACACGGAACAAGGATCTTTGAGTTTGAAAGAGGCACTGGAATTTTCATTGAAGATGCCGAAGCCAGTGGACCCGTTTATGAATGAACCGTCAGTAAAGAACATTTTATCAGATACAACTTTCCCTTATTCTGCCGAAAATATCGGCGGAATAGAATCGGAGCGTAGGTGATCTGGTATTCCATGGATTTTTTGTCGCATGGACAGATCAAAAATGACAGAGGAATTGCAAAAGTATGGGAAGCAAACTTGGTTGGAGCTGCCTGGTGAAGGGTGCACGTCGTGGGTAAGGTACTCATGGTATAAAGACATAAAACTTGACTGAGGAGTCAGTTGTAGTAGATTTTCGAAGTTATCAATCACCAATGGATTCATGATCTTGCAACGGATGAGAAATCTGTAGGATAATTCTGTGAACCGAAGAGTAAGCGGGGGTACTTCTTGCCAAAACTTCGAGACTCATCGTATGTGTCGAATGCAAACACCCCATGGCTATACGCAAGCAACGATATTGTATTCTCTCCAGCTTGAGAATATGAATCCTGGCAGCTGATCGGAAGCAAAGACTGCCATATTCTAACACTGATAATATCGTTGTTTTGTACAACTGAATGAGGTCTCCTGGATGGGCACCCCACCATGTTCCGGTAATTGTTTGGAGAAAATTGATTCTTTGCTGGCATTTCTGTTTCAAATACGCAATGTGTCTCCCCCAGGTACACTTAGAATCAAAATATACACCCAGGTATTTGAAAAACATAGAGTGTTGGATCGTTTTGCCGGATAGGTGAAGCTGGATTGGGCGGGTTCGTGCTTCCTAGAAAAAACGACCATTTCAGTTTTCTCCGTAGAGAATTCGATACCCAGCTTGAGGCCCCACGTGAACAGATTGTTCAGGGTATCTTGCAACGACTTTTGCAGAACGACGGGATTAGTACCCGTGATGGAAATAACTCCATCGTCTGCAAGTTGTCTCAGCGTTCAGTCTCTAGTTAGACAATCATCCATATCATTGACGTAAAAACTGTACAAGAGGGGGCTTAGGCAGGAGCCTTGTGGTAGGCCCATAAAACTGTAACGAGAAGATTTCGAGCTGCCATGAGAGAAAATCATGTGCTTTTCTGACAGTAAATTGTACAGGAAATTATTGAGAATTGGTGAAAGACCACGATTATGAAGCTTCTCTGAGAGAATTTCCATGGAAACTGAATCAAATGCCCCTTTGATATCGAGAAAAACGGAAGCCATTTGTTCTTTGCGAGCAAATGCGATTTGGATTTCAGAAGATAGCAGCGCGAGACAATCATTTATCCCTTTACCTCGGCGGAAGCCAAACTGCGTATTTGACAGCAAATTGTTCGTTTCGACCCACTTTTCCAAACGAAATAGAATCATTTTCTCTAACAATTTACGAATACAGGATAACATTGCAATCGGCCTATACGAGTTGTGATCGCTAGCCGGCTTGTTGGGTTTCCGTATGGCTATCACTCTCACTTGTCTCCAGTCATGCGGGACAATATTCAGCTCCAGAAACTTGTTGAACAAGTCCAGCAAACGCTGTTTTGCCAAGTCGGGAAGATTCTTCAACAAGTTGAATTTAATCTTGTCCGACCCCGGAGCTGAATTGTTACATGAGAGAAGGGCAATTGAGAATTCCACCATCGAAAAATTCTCATAATCGCTTTGAAGTGGAATGTCGCGTACGACGTTTTGTGCAGGAACGGTGTCGGGGCAAACCTTCCTTGCAAAGTTAAAAATCCAACGGTCAGAGTATTCCTCACTTTCGTTTGTATGGTTCCAGCCACGCATTCTCCTAGCCGTATTCCAAAGAGTGCTCATAGCGGTCTCCCTTGACAAACCATTGACGAACTTCCGCCAATATCCACGCTTTTTTGCTTTAATCAAACCTTTTAGTTTGGCTTCTAGAGCTTGGTACTTTAGAAACCATTCCACTAATCCAGTTTTCCTGAATTTATTAATGTTACTTGCTTCGTGAAATTTCATATCAATGACCGATCGTGTATTGTGAAAAAGATAGTTGATATATGAAACGATTCATTTCAATTTTCATAAATAAGTACACCGAGGTGTATTGCTCGAGAACGGGTCGTTTGGTTTAAGCTGTCTGTTTTGTTGTGTTCATTTTGACCCGAGGAAAGTTTATACAGCGAGAAAAATTGGAAGAGTTAAGAAATATTAGAAGAAGTGATTGCTCTACACATAGTATTAGGTGTTGTTAGTCCAATTAAAATTCGCATTGGTTTGAATAAACACTCAGAAAGTAAAAATTATAAAAGAAACTCACCTTTTCCATTTCAAATATGTTTTCTCTATACTAAAGTAATATGTTTGTACTGATGAGAAAAAATGATAATTGTGTTCGGCGTTGGTAATTATCTTATATTACACTAGCTGACCCGGCAAACTTCGTCTCGCCCAAAATTTGTTTTTCGTTATCAATACCTTCAAACATTCACGTTTTCTTACTTAGCGCAAGATCATGAGTCCAATCGCAGAAGTGTTCATTGATTGATCTTTTAATCGATCCCGTTGAATTTATCTTTTACTGAAAAATTTCTAGTACTTCTACCAAAACTCATCATTATAATATCAGATTATTTTCAGACACAATTTTCGTTCAATATTTTTCAACCACTTGCAAATAACATGTTTCTCCGTTACGTGGAATAAATGTTTGATACAGACGTGTTCGTGCCCCCTAAAATCT
>NW_026599876.1:0-18188 GCF_029784135.1 Toxorhynchites rutilus septentrionalis
CAGTTGCAAAAGTCATCGAAAGAAGAGAAACTTGACAAACCCTACCGCGAGTTGATAGGCTGTCTCACCTATCTAATGGTAACCACGCGCCCCGACATCAGTGCTGCTGTATCACATTTTAGCCAATTTCAGTGCAATCCTTCCCAGGAACACTTGTCTCATGCCAAGAGAATATTGCATTTCTTGAAAGGAACGACGCAACGCGGCTTGGTTTACAAGAGAGTGGAAACAGCAAAGCAGATAATTGGCTTCGCAGACGCAAATTGGGCAACCGACTCTAGTGATCGCCACTCCGTTTCGGGGTATGTATTCCAGATATACGGAGCCACCACATCCTGGAGTACTCGCAAGCAAAGAACCATCGCTTTGTCGTCTACAGAATCCGAGTGTAGTGCCTTGGTCGACTGCATTTGTGAATCGATGTGGATTTGCAAGTTATTTAAGGAGTTAAATATACTGGACAAAGATGCCGTCATTATTTTCGAGGATAACCAATCCGCTATTGCAATAGCAGAATCAGAGGCACCGTCTAAGAAGCTGAAACACACAGACGTCAAGCTACAGTTTATCAAAGAGTGTGTTATGGAGCGTAAAGTGACAATACAGTATCTGTCGAGCAACCAGCAACCCGCTGATATGTTGACGAAGGGTCTGGTTCCTGCAATTTTCAACAAGCATTGTTCTACCTTGGGAATTCAAAAGTGATAAGCTTGAGGAGGGGTATTAGGATCAATCTGATCACTTTCACATATGCGTGTAGCTCCGTTTCCCTAAACTTATACAGCCATTTTGTATTTCTTTGAAATAAATTCATTCCAATCTGTACGTCAAACGACTCCCCAAGAACTGCTGTTCTAGTAAAAGCAAATATTAAATGCTTTCCTATAACAGAGTTCATTCAAAGGGACATCGTCGCGATCAGAGTTGAGATACCAACCGCCAAGGGAAGATCCGACATAATAATTGCGTCGGCTTATTTCCCTGGTGACGTACCTGAGGCACCTCCCCAAGAGGTTGCGGCGTTCGTAAATTATTGCAGAGAAATCAAAAAAGACTTCATCATCGGCTGTGATGCCAATGCTCATCACACTTTGTGGGGTAGTACTGACATAAACAGTCGAGGTGACTGTCTTTTAGAATTTCTCTCTTCAAACAACATTGACATTGCCAATATAGGCAATGAACCAACGTTTATAAACGCTATCAGACAAGAAGTCCTGGACCTAACACTGTGCAGTCCGGTAATTTCTTCGAAAATACACAACTGGCACGTTTCGGAAGAGGCGTCTTTGTCTGATCACAGACACATTATCTTCGAATGGGATGGTGGCTTGACAGTACAGAGAGAATATCGTGATCCAAGAAAAACCAACTGGGAACGATATTCACTTGAACTCGAGTCAGAAACTCTTAACACAAGAATAAGGTCGATTCAACAGCTCGAATCAACTTCAAAAGAATTAAATGATACGATAGTTTCTGTCTACAACAGTAATTGTCCACTTAAGAGAGTTTCTTTGACAAGAAACGTTCCATGGTGGAACAAAAGGCTCGAGCGGCTACGTAAAACAGCGCGGAAGCTGTTCAACAGAGCTAAAATTAATTCGGATTGGTCTCAATATAGGAGCGCCTTAACCGAATATAATAGAGAACTAAGACGATCTAAACGAAAATCCTGGGTAAATAACTGCGAAAGCATTGAAAGTACCCCAATCGTTGCAAGACTAAGTAAGACTCTTGCAAAAGACCACTCGAACGGGCTAGGTTCCCTCAAAAAGGACGACGGTTCGTTCACAAAATCTCCCTCAGAAGTATTAGAATTACTAATGAAAACTCACTTCCCGGGATCTACATCGGTTCATTCTGATACCAGTCCTAACTACAACCGCGACATGAAATGCTCTCGAAGGAATTCTCAAAGTGCAAAGGATGTCGCAAAGATAGTTGCTGGAATGGTTTTCACGAGGGCCAGAGTAGAAGGCGCGGTGAGATCCTTTCAACCTTACAAATCCGCAGATGCAGATGGAATTTTTCCAGCCCTGATTCAAAAAGGAGAATCTAAGCTGATTCCATCTCTAATCGAGATTTTTAAGGCAAGTCTGATACTAGAGCACATTCCTTCCACATGGAGACTCGTTAAAGTGGTCTTCATTCCAAAAGCTGGGAAACGTGATAAATCACTCCCAAAATCATTCAGACCAATTAGTTTATCATCAATACTGCTGAAAACTATGGAAAAAGTATTATATGAATACATAAAGTCTGTATTCATGTCCAAATGCCCTTTATCTAAATACCAGTTTGCCTATCAATCAGGCAAATCCACAGTCACAGCGTTACACACGCTTGTGACAAAAATTGAAAAATCTCTTTCGTCAAAAGAAACTGCATTATGTGCGTTTCTTGATATCTAAGGGGCTTTCGACAATGCTTCCTATGTATCAATGGCACAGGCTATGAGAAGAAGACATTTCGATGACTGCATAGTCGAATGGATCAAAGGCATGCTCACAAATAGACAAATCACCTCGGAGCTGGGTGGGTCATCGACATCTATGATTGCAACGAAAGGTTGCCCACAAGGAGGGGTTCTATCACCTCTACTTTGGTCACTGGTGGTTGACGACCTTCTGATTAGTTTGGAGGCGAATGGTTTCGAAACCGTGGGTTTTGCTGATGATTTAGTCGTAATGGTACGTGGCAAATTCGACGATGTGATATCGAGTAGGATGCAGATGGCCTTAAACCTTACACAATCATGGTGTATCAAAGAAGGTCTGAGCATAAATCCCTCAAAAACAACAATTGTTCCTTTCACCAAAAAGAAGAAACTGCATCTGCAGACTCTAAATCTTGGAGGAGAGGAAATAAAATTCAGCGTTTCAGTGAAATATCTAGGCGTAATCCTAGATGCTAAACTAAACTGGAACGCACACTTAGATGCAATTATCAGTAAGGCCAACATTGCCCTATGGGCATGTTCTAAAATGATAGGTAGAACATGGGGCCTGAAACCAAAAATGGTTATGTGGGTCTATACAGCAATTGTGCGGCCTAGGATAACCTATGCCTCATTAGTATGGTGGCCAAAGACTAAGGAGACTGTAGCTACACAAAAGCTAAACAAACTCCAACGACTGGCATGCGTTGCTGTAACAGGAGCAATGCGAAGCACACCCTCAAAGGCATTGGAGGCTATCCTTCACTTGTTACCTTTGGGTCAACATGTTCAGCTGGAGGCTAATAGAAGCGCTCTAAAGCTAAAAAGATATAAAAAAACAGGATGGGTTATATCTATGGTATAACCGCAAAGGTGACGTAGGACTATCGTTGATTTAGAGATCATTTGTTTGAAGTTGAATCTGAATTCATTCTGAAAGAATGAATATTTGGGGGACTTCGAAAACGAGAGCGTTACGTTGGAGGCACAAGGTTTTATGCATCCAATATTGGATACGGAAATATCCTACTGATGGGGAAGAATAATCTTCAGAAGCTATCCTGTTAATTGCGATTGATTGAAAAATCACAAAACCAAATGTATTTGGTCACAGTGTTACATGGATAGAAAACATTCAAATAAACTTTTTCACATGAATGTATTTTTAAATTCCCAGAGGAACTGGCAGATTATTTTCAGTAACGATTAGATATTTCCATATTTTCCTCGATACTGGAAGCCCACCAGTGGTTAATGCTAACTCGATAACCATCTGTTAATAGCACTTGATTGAAACATATTCGGTCCCAGTGTTACATGGATAGAAAACATTCAAATACACTCTTTAACATGAATGTATTTTTAAATTCCCAGAGGAACTGGTAGATTATTTTCCGGATCTTTCTCGATGCTGAATGGCATCCAAACGGAAAGAATTCCGTGTGTGTATGTGTGTGTGTAGCGGCTGCTTCGATGGTTACCTTCTCTTCTCCTGAAGGATAGGCTTCTCTGTGCTCCCTCACAGTTTCGAACAAACTGCTTGCGTTTCAGGACAGATCTCGATCCTTCGTCGACCAGCACCCTCAGCAACGATGTTGTCTTGTCGATGTCCTCACGAAAAATGAATGCGTCTCACCACCAGAATATCGCTTAAGTATGCTTTTTATGCGTGATTGAATCGAGAGAAGGCGTGGTTTACGATGGCAATTTGGAAGGCAAACTAGAGGGGAATGAACTCTCTGAGCTCGGAACATTCGGCGACTGAGCAATAATCGATTGTGGGCGCATACAATATTGGATACGGAAATATCCTACTGACAGGGAAGAATAATCTTCAGAAGCTATCCTTTTAATTGCGATTGCTTGAAAAAGCACAAAACCAAATGTATTTGGTCACAGTGTTACATGGATAGAAAACATTAAAAAACAGGAAGTGGGTTATATCTATTGTATAACCGCAAGGGTGACGTAGGACTATCGTTGATTTAGAGATCATTTGTTTGAAGTTGAATCTAAATCCATCCTGAATGAATGAATAAATAAATATTTGGGTGACTTCAAAAACGAGAGTGTTACGTTGGAGACTCAAGGTTTTATGCATCCAATATTGGATACAAAAAACCTTGTTCTGAAGAATAATCTTCAGAAGCTTTCCTGCTAACTGCACTTGATTGACAAATCACAAAACCAAATGTATGTGGTCGCAGTATTATATGGATAGAAAACATTAAAATAAACTCGCTTGAATGTAATTTTTCAATTCCAAGGGGAACTGGCAGATTATTTTTCAGCAACGATCATTTTTTTCCAGGTTTCCTCTCGATAACCAGCAAACGAAAAGAGTTGCGCGCGTGTATGTGTGTGTGTGGCGGCTGCTTCTATGTCTTCCCGAGGAACCGTATTTCGATGCTGATACTCTCTTGGTCACCTTCTCTTCTCCTTCTGATCGATCGGCTTTTCTGCGCTCCCTCACAGTTAAAACAAACTGATTGCATTTCAGGTCAGGTCAGGCCAGGTAATGAATCCCTCGATCCCTCGCCGTTCAGCTCGTCCAGTAACGATGTTGTCTTGTCGATGTCCTCAGGCGTCGTGCACAAATTACGTAACGCTAAAAATCCGAATTTTGAACCACCTCTCCCCCCCCTTTCGTAACGCAATTTCCTATCTCTAATAAACAGAAAGTAACGCAACATCTACCCCCTCCCCCCTTATCGCGTTACGTAATTTGTGCACGACGCCTCACGAAAAATGAATCGGTTTCACCACCAGAATATCATTTCAGTATGCTTTTCGTGCGTGATTGAATCGAGAGAAGGTGTGGTTTACGATGGCAATTTGGAAGGCAAACTAGAGGAGAATGAACTCTCTGAGTATGAAAATTTCGGCGACTGAGCAATAATCGATTGAAAATTATATAATTTTCGCGATACGAAACATTTTCCGTTTTTCATGTTATGCATCCAATATTGGATACGAAAATATCCTACTGATGGGAAAGAATAATCTTCAGAAGCTTTCCAGCTAATTACACTTGATTGAAAAATTACGAAATCAAATGTATTTGGTCGCTGTGTTCGCCATATGATTAGAAAACATTAAAATAAACTCTTTCGCATGGATGTATTCTTCAATTCCCAGGGAACTGGCAGATTATTTTTCAGCAACGATTAGATCTTTCCGGAATTTTCTCGATGCTGTATGGCATCCAAACGAAAATTCTCGTTTCAGTTTGGCCTGCAAAAAACTTTTCTAAACTCTAATCCATCAAATTTGGAGCCCTGAAAAGGGCCGATGATTATATGCTAAGCTAATATAGCACCCTCTCCTTGGATTCGATGGGCCAGCTGAATGTCCTTGGGCATGATGTGACGCGTTTTGCGTGGATAGCACACAAATTTGTATCTTCGAATAAGCCTCCTGCAGCGTCATAACCGCGAAACTTTGGAAGCGCAAGTCGGTTTTGAAGTCCTGAGCAATTCCACGATCCAAAAGCTGCAAAGGTAGCTTGCGGATCAGCAATTCGGTCGACTTCCGATAGCGATGAATTTCACGCAAAGTTCCCGGTCGATAGCGATGTGGCTTCTTCACCTATCCTGCGGCTGGTGTGCTTATCCGAGCTGCTTTCGTGTGCCTTACCACTGAAAGACTAACTAGCTATCTGCTTGGTCCCAAACAAACGAGTCGTCACGGTGCGAGAGTAGAGTAAGAAATGAACGAAAGGAAGGAAGGAAGGTATTGAATTAGAGAGACTTTAAACTCTGAGAGTTCATTCGTCTCTTGCCCTTGAGGGCGGGAATTTAACTAAAGGAAAACTAAGAAAAACTATTGCAAAATTCGTTATTCTCGCTCGACTCAGTCTTAGTAACCGCTATGGACGTATGTCGTATCGCCGCACCCTACACGGCTCTGGGGCCAAAAACACAACCAAACAATTGGAGCAGGGAAAAAGCCCATTTTAGTGTGCTTGAAGAGCTTGCTTCTAAAATGGGCGTAAAAACCTGCTCATCTTTTGCTGAAAATAAAAGAACAGAAAAGGAAAATACTTTTAATGTGTATTCATTTCGATATTATATTATTAAATTTTGTCGAGTAAACCTGTATCCTTTAAGAATTTTATGGTCCGGTCCTCTTCGATGTCGTCTCTTGCTAATGCAGTTCTGATGCTGTCTCCAACCTGAAATTTTGTTCTAGAGATGTTAAAAACTGGGCAATTGATTAACAAATGCTCTACTGTGAGCCTTACATTGCACCATGTGCAGTGTGGTTGATTTGCGATCAAGTAATTATGTGTTAAGAGAGTATGCCCGATACGCAAGCGTGTCAGGCATACTTGAATGGGGCGCTTAGTACTGTCCATCCAAGGATGGGTGGTATTCTTTATCTTTCTTAGAAAGAAGTCATTAGAGGTGTTCCAATTTATATCCCAACACGATCGTAGGTTGTTATCAACCCATCTGATGATGTCTTCGGACGGGGGGATATCAGTCCATAGTTCAGAATTTCTTCCCTCTTTGGCAAGACGATCAGCTAATTCATTTCCTTGAATTCCGCAGTGTCCCGGGATCCAACAGAAAATGATGTCCTTTCCCTTGATTCCAGCTTCAATGCTTTGGGTCCAGGGGTGCTTATTTTCGCCACTCTGGAGTGCAAGTAGGGAGCTGTAGGAATCGGAGAAAATCACCGTTTTCGTGTTATCATCACATAGTGATATCGCAACGAGGAGGGCAGCTGTTTCTGCTGAGAAAATTGAACAAATGGATGGTAATTGGAATTTTATCTGAGCATTGTCGGAAAATATGCCAAATCCTACTTTATCACCATCAACAGATCCATCTGTGAAGATTTTGCGATGGAAGGGGAACTGTTTATGTATGTGATTGTTGAAGATAGCTGTGACTATACTGTTGGCTTCACCAGCTCTAACAGAGTTTTTAATAGTCCAGTCAAATTTTGGTCCTTGGTCGTACCATGGTCGAGGGCCTTCTCTAGTTAGAGGAGCGGCTCCCGGGAGAGTGATATTGCAAATGTCTTGAAGCCATTTGCTAGCTCTCGTGGTGGTTGATGTGAGATTTGGATATTTCTGTGAGATTCGGATGGCTCGATTGGCCAAGGCTCTGGTGATGAACATTTCGAAGGGAACTTGGCCAGCCTCCACAAGCAAAGCTTTTATTGGGCTGGACTTACAGGCTCCTGAGGCATATCTGATTACGCTATGGTAGCAAGGTTTTAAATGATCAATTGATTTCCAGGATGCACTGCTGAAGAGTTCAATCCCGTATAGCATTTTTGTGAAGACGATACTTCTACCGATTTTATAAATGGTTTTACGCGCGCTTAAGCGGCTGCGACCACTTATTACCATCGTTAACCGGATACGGCTTTTGATATCTGCTTATGTCTTTTTGATGTGGTCTGTGAATGAAAGATTTTTATCTATTGTAACACCTAGAATTCGAGCTGATTTAACTCGTTTCACAAGTGCACCATTAATTTTGCATGGTTTGAATTTTTTCTTGTGACCTTTTAGACTGCAGCAATGAAGTATATTGGATTTTTGTGCTGAAATTTTGAAACCAATTGAATCTGCCCAGCTGCTGATAGCAGAGATTCCTATCTGGAGTCTTCTGCGTGCAAGTTCAGTGAATGATGCTCGGGCCATAAGCAGTATATCGTCAGCATATGCCAGTATTTCAATGTTTGGTGGAATAACATCGAAAACTGATTGCATTGCTATTAAGAAGAGAGTTGCCGAAAGAACAGAGCCCTGTGGTACTCCGTTTTCTTGAACTCGGCTTTCAGATATTGACCCTCCGAAGAAAACTTGAAAACTTCGGTTGAGGAGGAAACTTTGAATGATTTCGAAGAGGTAACCTTCGAATCCCCATTGGTGGAGTTGATCTATGATATTATGCTTCCAGGTGGTATCGAATGCTTTGGAAAGATCAAGCAAAGCAAGTTCATTGTGTTGTCTCTTCTGTGTGGAGTCATGAAGAAATTGGTTGAGATGGCAGAAATATGTACTTGTGCCTTTTCCTCGACGGTAAGCATGTTGTCTGGGGTCTAGTAGTTGTTGTTCTTCGAGGGTTGTTATCAGTCTTCGGTTAATCATCCTTTCAAAAAGTTTCCCTAAGCAGCTGAGGAGCGTGATAGGGCGATAGCTATTCACATCACGTTTGTCCTCCTTTGCTTTGGGGATCGGGATTACCATGCCAGCTTTCCATGAATCTGGAAAGTATCTGTTTGTCCAGCACTCGTTGAAAATCTGCAAAAGCAGGGTTTTCGCATGGTGGGGCAGGTGTCTTATCATCGGGTATTCGATATTATCCGGGCCGGCTGACTTACCTTTGGACCTTTTAAGGGCCCAGAGCAGCTCGTCCATGGAGAAAGGTTTGTTGTATTCGTGCTGTTGACCTGTAGCAGAGGGAAACACTTCTAGTTCTGCTTTGGCTTTGATATTCTTAAAGGCATTGGTGTAATTCGAAGTGGATGAAGATTTGGCGAAATGATCTGCCAGATGTTCGGCTATGGTACCAGGGTCTTCAGTAGTAATACCGTTGATCTCAATGGAATAGCAGTTAGAAGCTTTCTTGCCACTGAGAGCGTTGACCTTGTTCCATAGTTCTTTTGAAGATGTTGAAGGATTAAATCCATCAAGAAATTCAGTCCAGCTTTGGGTTTTTGCTTCGGCTATTGCTTTTCTGGCATTAGCTCTAGCTTCCTGAAAATTGGATAAAGCAATCCTTTTGCTGTTGTTTCCATCTGGAAGACGTCTGAGAAGACGAAGCAGTTTTCTCCTTTTTTTGATGGCAAGTGCTACTTCGTTATTCCACCAGGGGACAGCCTTACGACCGGGGTTCCCACCTGTTCTGTAGATATTTACTTCTGCAGCGGAGAGAATGGCTTGAGTAAAGTCATCAACAGAGTAGCTTATGTGTGCTTGAAGTAAGCTGTCAATTGTAGATTCGAAGCCTTCCCAGTTGGCTGATTGGTATTTCCATTTTCTGCGAAGAGTAATATTGGGATTCCTTGTTAATGTTCTGATGTGAATTGGGAAGTGATCACTTCCTCTGAGGTCATTGTCAACAAACCAATTTAGTCTGGGTGCCAGTTCCCAAGATGCGATCGTGAGATCGAGGGCAGACGTTGATCCAAAACGTGGATCGAGTCTGGTATGTTGATGATCGTTGATGATAATGAGGTTCAGTTTTTGGATGATTCTAAGAATCGTATGACCTCTTGCGTAACATTTTTTTCCTCCCCAGGAAGTATGGTGTGCGTTGAAGTCACCCAAGATAATAAATGGGTGTGGTAATTGTTTGAAAGCATTTACCAAATCAACTTCAAAATCATTGATATTGTGCTGAAGGGATATGTATATTGAAGCAAGGGTTACCTGGAAAGGTCCCTTGAGTTGGACTGCACATATTTGTAGTGGTGATGTTATGGGGATCACAGTATGAGAAAGGTGACTTAGGACAGCGAGGCATGTTCCTCCTTGTTGTGAAGATAGTCCGTCACAAAAATACCATTTGAATTTGCCTCCTAGGGCACTATTCATGTCTGTACCAGTCGGTACTTTAGTTTCTTGGAAAGCTAGGGTTAGTGGGAGATGTTTCTCTTCCGCTAACATTAATTTTATTTCGTTCATTGAACTGTAAAGCCCACGCAAGTTCCATTGAATGGAAAGTTTGCGATTAGGGATAGGGTCTCGAGACGATGGTGTATGATTAGGTGGGGGATTGAATGTTAAGATTGGAAGGAGGGAAGTGGGCTGAGGTGTGGGGGGTAAATTGGAGATTGGTGGAGTAGAAATCAGTTGAAATTAGTTGTGGTTGGGTTTTTCGCCCTTGGAATGTTTGAGTTTTAGTCTCGGATCATTTTTGGAAACATTAACAATTGGTTTGTTTGTAGTAGGATTGGGTTTGTGTTGGGTAGTAGGTGGATTGGATCCAATTGGTTGGGTTGAAGTGCTGGGTTGTGATAGGTAGTTCTGGTGGGATTGGGTCTTCTGTAGGGTTGGGGTCGATTTCTTACTTTTAGGTTTCTTCCTAGAAGATTCCTTCTCAATTGGTTGTTCATCTTCCGATGATTTGAATTCATCTGAAGTTGTTGTTTTCGAGATGATTTTTCTTTTATTTGAGTAAGTTGATTCGATTTCCATTGGAGATTCAGAATCTTCCTCAGAGTCAATTGGAATGATGCTGGATCCCTGTTCAGATTTTTTATTGGCCTGAATAGAAACAGTCTTATTCGATTTAATAGGAGCTGACTTTGTTTGTGTACAGTTGCACTTGCATTGTTGGCATCCTGTGTTTTGGATATTGTCGAGCCGCTCTTTCAATTTACTAGCGAAGGAAGAACCATTATTGTTTTCACAAATGGATTTAGCTTCCTTGTAGGAGATTCCTTTATCAATCCTAACTCGTGTTATTTTGTCCTCGGCGATCCAAGCTGGGCACTTCCTGCTAGTGGAGGAGTGATTTTCCTTGCAGTTCACGCATGAGGCAGGTGCATTGCATTGAAACTTCTTTGCCTTTTCTTTATCGGTTTGGTTTAGTTCTGGGTGTGCTACACCACAGTTACGGCATAACTGTATTTTCTTCATACACTTCTTGAAAGTGTGTCCATAATTATAGCATCCGAAGCATTGCATCGGGCTTGGATAGTAGTTTCTGGTTGGTGCGCGAATGAAACCGAAGTTAATCGCTTCGGGAATGACTGTTCCGTTGATGGTTAGGATTAGGGTAGAAGTTGCTACCTTTTCCTTTTTAATTGTATCGCATCTAAATATTCTTTTGACACCGATAACTTTTTGCTCAGAGAGTTCAGTAAGAAGTACATCCTCTGGCATGGAAACAACATCCCAGCAAGATACAACACACTTGCGTTGATTAAGAGTGGGATGAAAAATTATTTCAATTGGGGTCGAGTCAGTTAGCGACTTCATACCCAGTAAAGGTTCAACCTGTTTGACGTTGCGTATTTGTAGAACATATTGAAGGCGACCTTTATCATCGCGTTGAGGTTTTGCATCTTTAAATTTATCTCCGATCACACCTTGGATCGATTTCGATACAACGAAGGGGTTGGGTGGAAGAATATTACCATCAGTTGCTCTTAACAATAAAATTTGCAAATTTCCGCCAAAGGGATCAGCCCATTTGGGGGAAGTGTGGGTGGTGGGAACACCATTGTATATATTTGTTGGCCTTCCGGCGCCGGAGCTGCTGGAAGCCATGTTCAAGGCTGGCTATACCTAGGTACAGCCAGGTAAAAAGTTTTTAAATTTTCTTATTCTATGTACGTTGTGCGTCGGGGGACAATAACAGCGGGGACGAAAACGGCGGAGGACGGTAACGGCGGGGGACAATGCCAACGCAGTTACAAGGACGAACACCGCAATCACTTGGCTGAAAAACACTTGAGGCAGAAAAGCACTGTTTTAAAAACACTTGGAAAAGTCACTTTTAAATATCTGTTATATAAAATTAATTTGGGATATGTAGTAAAAATTTCCTAACCTATACCCTTTGGGCGTCCTATCTTTCACTAACTCCTGGTAAAATGAAAAGTTTGGTCACTCACCGATCGTGTTGAAGGACCTCCTCGAAGATCACCACCTAATGGTAGTGGGGTAGCGGGGAAGGGACCGGACACCGCCGACGGCAGGGCAACAGCCGCAGCGGCTCGAAACGACGAAGCGAAAATAACCTCCTTTCACACCTTACACCTCCTGAGCTGCTGATGACTGATGAGAAGAAGATTGCGCCAAAATCGCGCGTCACTGGCAGGGAAAACGCCGCTGATGAAACGGGCGCAAACAGCGGGACACGCAAGGGGCAGTGAAAACTGCCGGTCAAAGTGGCCAATCCGACCGGACCAACTTCCTGAATGGCTGTTGGGGGCTTCTCGGCTGCTTCCTCCTTTCCTGATGTCCGGACAACTGTTGCTGAAAAAGAACGCTTTATTTAGTACCGAAGACAGCTTTGAAAAAAGCTATGCATCCGGTTGTAGGAGAAAACTTTTATTTCTATGCTTCTCTTTTAGAATGGCGCTAAAAACGTAACCGTTGCGGTCGAGTGTCAGTAGCACCATGATGAACGAAAGCAAAGGAAGCGTCATTTTATAAACCATAAAAGTATAAAATCTAAACCCCACCCTTATTATATTCGTTGCTTACCCTGAGAGAGAAACGAATAACATCGAAGTAAGTATACAGTAATGTATTTGAATCCGGACACTTTGCGTTACATTTAATACCATACCGCAGCCACAACATTTTCTGCATGTTGAATTAATGCGATTGATAAGTAACTATCAAGAAACTATCAGTAACTATATTAGCAACTATTATCGCATAAATTCAATATGAAAAAAAATGTTATGGCTGTGGTATGATATTGAATGTAATGCAAAGTGTCCGGATTCAAAAGCATTACTGTATAAAAGAGTTAACTCGACTGAAATTTTTTCGGTTCGGCCTGCAAAAACGAAATTAAGAGCCCCCGCCGACTGCAGACTGACTTGTCGACCGATAGTTCGGTCGGCTTCTTAATCAGTACGGAGAAAAAAAGTCTGTAGTGTACAGCATAATGCATAGACGTAAGTATGAGCTTCCCCATCTCACATTCCAATAAGATTAATGGGTTTCCAAGTGGGCGCGCTACATACGGATACGAATGATTTCAATAACCTGTTTTCGAAGCTATCATTAAGCTATTGAAACAATTTTTCGACTCAATAAATAGCAATCATATAACTCTTGGACATTTTATCTTTTGTATGAAATGATTATCATACTGTTCTGTTGATCCGAAGCAGAATGAATCACGCTTAAAGAAGGAATGGATTTTTTCTTGGAATTTAGTCAGCAGAAATAATGCCCTTTCCCAACAATTAAAAACGACAAACGGTAAACAGTTTCATCAAAGTGATTTCTTCGATATGGGGATATATTCACTACATCATGTCATATATTTCATGTTTTTCATTATGAAATCCATATCCATGGCACCTATCGGTATCGAATTATCATCGACACCACGATTTTCGCTAAATGCTCCTTTCAGTTCGGCCTGTAAAAAACTTTTCTGAACTCTAATCCATCAAATTTGGAGCCTTGAAAAGGGCTGTTGATTATATGCTAAGCTAATATAGCACGCTCTCCTCGGATACGATGGGCCAGCTGGATGTCCTTGGGCATGATGTGACGCGTTTTGCATGGATAGCACACAAATTGGTATCTTCTAATAAGCCTCCTGCAGCGTCATAACCGCGGAACTTTGGAAGCGCAAGTCGGTTTTGAAGTCCTGAGCAATTCCACGAACCAAATGCTGCAAAGGTAGCTTGCGGATCAGCAATTCGGTCGACTTCTGATAGCGACGAATTTCATGCGCAGTTCCCGGTCGATAGCGATGTGGCTTCTTCACGCTTCCTGCGGCTGATGCGCTTATCCGAGCTGCTTTCGTGGTGCCTTACCACCGAAAGACTAACGAGCTGTCTGCGTAGTCCCGATGAAACGAGTCCTCACGGTGCGAGAGTAGAGTAAGAAATGAACGAAAGCAAGGGAAGTGTCATTTTATAAAACATAAAAGAATCGAATGTAAACCCCACCCTCTTCATTGTATAAGCTATACTCACGAATATAATAAGGGTGGGATTTAGATTCTATACTTTTATGGTTTATAAAATGACGCTTCCTTTGCTTTCGTTCATTTCTTACTCTACTCTCGCACCGTGAGGACTCGAGCTCGTTAGTCTTTCGCAGACAGCTCGTTAGTCATTCGGTGGTAAGGCACACGAAGTCAGCTCGGATAAGCGCACCAGTAGCAGGATAGGTGGAGAAGCCACATCGCTATCGACCGGGAACTTTGCGTAAAATTCATCGCTATCAGAAGTCGACCGAATTGCTGATCCGCAAGCTACCTTTGCAACTTTTGGATCGTGGAATTGCTCAGGACTTCAAAACCGACTTGCGCTTCCAAAGTTCCGCGGTTATGACGCTGCAGGAGGCTTATTCGAAGATACCAATTTGTGTGCTATCCATGCAAAACGCGTCACATCATGCCCAAGGACATCCAGCTGGCCCATCGTATCCGAGGAGAGCGTGCTATATTAGCTTAGCATATAATCAACGGCCCTTTTCAGGGCTCCAAATTTGATGGATTAGAGTACAGAAAAGTTTTTTACAGGCCGAACTGAAAGGAGCATTTAGCGAAAATCGTGGTTTCGATAATAATTCGTTACCGATAGGTGCCATGGATATGGATTTCCTTATGAAGAATATGAAATACATGACATGATGTAGTGAATATATCCGAAGAAATCACTTTGGTGAAACTGCATTATAAATTTATTTGTGTACGAATGCCGCAATCGATAGTCGACTCTAATTTGCGCTGGGTAATTTCCTCGGAGGACTCGATTCCTCCTTTGAGCATTAATAATCTCTTTCTGGCAAAACGATGTGCTATGAATCACATTATTTGAATGAAGAATGAAGAAGTTTTCTGCCAATTTCCTTCAACCTCCAAACGTATCTTTCTCCCGTTTGTCGTTTTCGCGTTCGCTAATCCTCTCTCACAACACCCATTTCTAGTTTGAGAAATTGTTGAGTAAACATTGTTTGCCAGTGCGCGTAGAGCGGGAATTCCTAAAGATTCATTGCACCTCTAATTTATTGCCGAAAGACGTGGTCTTACGTTGATCGCACTTGATTGAAAAAATCCAAAACGAAATGTATTTGGTCGAAGCATTATATGAGTAGAAAGCAAATAATCGCTCGAAAATGACTTGATTTTCGCGATGTGAAACATTTTCCGTTTTTCATGTTATGCATCCAATATTGGATACGAAAATTTCCACTGATGGGGAAAAAAATATTCAGAAGCTTTCCTGTTAATTGCGATTGATTGAAAAATAACAAAACCAAATGTATTTGATTGCAGTGTTATATGGATAGAAAACATTAAAATAAACTCTTTCGCATGAATGTATTTTTCAATTCCCAGGGGAACTGGCAGATTATTTTTCAGCAACGATGATAGCAACGAGAATTCCGCGCGTGTATGTGTGTGTGTGTGTGGCGGCTGCTCCGATGTTTCAAGCGGAACCGTGGCATCACTCTCCTCCTGATGGATTCCCTTTTGGCCTTAGGTGCACAAACAGGCTCTTGGTGACACCGTTCATCAGCGCATTCATGATAAACGAAATTAGCTTCACAACAACAGCGACAACATGCTCCAATCGCTGTTCAATCATAACTGAGTGGGTTTACGAGCGGCGCTCGCTTATATACCGATTTTTGATTTCAATAGCCTGTTTTGAAAGCAATTTTAACACTATTGAAACAAGTTTTTGGATGAAAAAGTAACAAGTATATGACGCGTAGGCATTTTATCTTTCAAATGAAGTGTTTATCATACCATTTCATTCAGTTGTTTAAGAGCTATTAACGCTCAAAATCTCGGTCTCCAGCGTAACGCTTTCGTTCTCGAAACTTTGGTTTTACACCCCGGTATTGAAATGAAAGACGTAGTCCTACGTCAAAATATTAGACGGGGACAAAACTGGTCATTTGAGCATCCTGAATCTCTTACCCGTTGGACCAACCTCAGAGAGTGGAGCCGATCTGGCGTAGTGGTAACATCATGCCTCTCACGCTAAAGGTCACGAGTTCAATTGTCACTCCCGACATTCTTCCAAAAATGGAAGTAAAAGTGACGAACCAGCCAAATGAGTTGAAAGTCACTATAATAAAGACAAAAAAAAAAAAAAAAACCTCAGAGATGAACAGCGATTGGATGGAGCCAAGGACCAATTATGACATTCCATACACAGTGATCGAACTTTCTCGTTCAGTATGGGATGAGGGTGGTCCCGATGTTCGTAATGGTTCAATCCTGTTCTATACCGATGGGTCGAAAATGGGTAACAGAACAGGTGCTGGAGTGTATGGTCCCAGAATAAAAATTTCTGTAGCTATGGGGAACTGGCCAACAGTTTTCCAGGCAGAAGTAGCTGCAATAATAGAATGTATAAATGTCTGCCTTAAAAGAAATTATAGACATGCTAACATTTGTATCTTCTCAGACAGTCAAGCAGCTCCAAGGAGATCTTGGCTCCGTACAGAGCCAGTTGTTTACGCTGACCTCAAGCGCATCCCAAGAAGGGCAACTTGTGAGGCTCAGCATCACGGACGTTAGGAAAAAGGTCAACGAACTTTACGAGTTCGTAAAGGACAAAAACAATGTCCACTTAAAAATAAAACATCTGGTGACGAGCATCAGATCGGTCGTCATGGTTGCTGAACGCGAGCATAAGGAGCTGCAGATGAGAGCAGAGGGTGCTGAAAAGGCTCTGCTCGAGGCGAATGAGAAACCCGTCGAGATACTTGAGACGCCGAAGGGTCCTCTGAACACACGATCGGACAAGCGAAGGAGGGACACCCCAGGAGAAGAAGAAGAGCTGAAAAAGGCCAAGAACGATCTGAGTAACGCGAAAGGAGGTGAAAGCAGTGAATGGCGTACTGTCGATAACCAGGCAGAAAAACGCAAAAAACAGAAGGAGAAGAAGAAAAAAGTTGAGCAGGAAAAGAAGAAACTCGGACCTCGAGTGGAGCGAATCAAGGGCGATGCTTTGATCGTTGAAGTGTCAGCAGGAGTATCGTATGCAGCTATCCTTCGGAAAGTGAGAGACGATCCGGAGTTGCAGACACTGGGCGAGAACGTCGTGAAAACTAGGCGCACGCAGAAAGGCGAGATGCTCTTCGAGCTTAAAAAAGATCCAGCGGTTAAGAGCTCCGCTTTCAAACAACTCATTGAGAAGTCACTAGGGGAGGAGGCGAAGGTGAGAGCTCTCTCTCAGGAATCAACCATCGAGTGCCGGTATCTGGACGAGATCACGACTGTTGAGGAATTGAGAACTGCGTTACAGTCACAATGTGACCTTGGCGATGTGCCAATGACAATCCGGCTGAGAAAGGCATACGGTGGGACACAAACGGCCTCGATACGGCTCTCGAAACAAGCTGCGAATAAACTGGTGGAGAAGGGTAAAATAAAAGTGGGGTGGTCCGTGTGCCCGATGAAAGCTCCCCCTCGTATGGCCAAGCAAATGGAGAGATGCTTTCAATGCATGGGCTTCGGTCACCAGGCGAAAAACTGCGGTGGTCCTGACAGATCGAAATTGTGCAGGAAGTGCGGGACGGAAGGTCACGTTGCTAGAGACTGCACCAAGCAACCGAGGTGCATGTTGTGCAAGGAGGAGGACGGAAACGACCACGTCACAGGTAGCTTCAAATGTCCGGCGTACAAAAAGGCGATTGCGGGTTCGCAGTAATGGAGGTTACCCAGCTCAACCTCAATCATTGCGACATAGCACAGCAATTGTTGTGGCAGTCAACAACTGAAACTAAATGCGACGTTGCAATGATCGCAGAACCGTACCGAGTTCCTCGCGATAACGGAAAATGGGTGGTGGATAAAGCAGGGATGGCTGCAATACTAGTGATGGGAAGGTACCCCATCCAAGAAGTGGTGGAAAGCTCACAGGAAGGTTTCGTGATCGTCAAAATCAACGGAATCTTCATGTGTAGTTGCTATGCACCCCCAAGATGGTCAGCGGAGCAGTTTCACGAGATGTTGGACGTACTCACGGATAAGGTCAGCGGCCGCAAACCAGTCATCATCGGAGGAGACTTCAACGCCTGGGCTGAGGAGTGGGGAAGCAGATGCACCAACGCCAGGGG
>NW_026599877.1:0-18069 GCF_029784135.1 Toxorhynchites rutilus septentrionalis
GATCGTGAAAAATCTTCCCCTTTTGAATGTGGATTTGACCCTATAAATTATTCTCGTTTACCCTTCTCTCTTCGATTTTTCTTAATTGCAATTATTTTCTTAATTTTTGATGTAGAAATTGCTCTTCTTCTCCCAATAATCTTAATTTTTAAATCATCAAATTTAATAAATTGAACAATTACTAGCCTTTTCTTTATTTTTATTCTATTAATTGGATTATATCACGAATGAAACCAAGGAGCATTAGAATGAAATAATTAAATCTCAACCAAATATGAAGCGATATATTGCAATTAGTTTCGGCCTAATCTTAGGTGAATTACACCCATATTTTTTAAAAATAAATAAATAGGATAATAGTTAATTATAACATTTAACTTGCACTTAAAAAATATTGATTCAATCAATTTATCTTAAATTAATTGAAACCAAAAAGAGGTATATTACTGTTAATAATATTAATGAATTTTAAAATTCCAATTAAGAAATATAAATGGAATTAAACCATTAAAGATAAAAGTTAGCAGCTTTTTCTTGATCACCATATTTCTATTAATATTTATTTATATAGTTTAAAAAAAACATTACATTTTCAATGTAAAATTAATAAACTTTATTTATAAATATTTCCAATATTTAAAAATTAAAATAATTTCCTCAACAACTTCAATGTTACGCTCTAAATATAAGCTATTTAAATTAATTTAAAAATATTATTAATAATAAAATTACAATTCAAATAAAATATCTTATTAAATAAATTTTCAAATTATTATTTTGAAACTCTTGAATATATAAAGAATACTTTTTTATTTGATAATATAATATATGTCCACCAAAATATTCTCTTCAACCTTGATCAAATCTTTTATATGAAAATAATCCTATTTTTAATGGCAATTTAATAATAATTAAAGTCGAAATATAAGGCATAAATCATATTATCCCAACAAATCTTCTAAATTTATAAAATATAAAAGATTTATTATTACTAAATAAATTTTCATAATTTAATAAATAACCTATCAAACCCCCTAAAACACAAACCATTAATGTTAAAAATTTTATCATTTTAGGTAAATTAACTATCTCTGGATTAAAAAATATTAATCATCTAAGAAAACTTCCCCCAATAATAGCTATAATTATTAAAAAAAAAATTCTAAAATTTATAATTCATCTCTTATCATTTAATATATTTAAAACTATATTTTTAAAATCCCCTGTTATAGAATAATAAACTAATCGAAAAGAATAACAAACCGTTAACCCAGTTGAAAAAAAAAAAAGAAAAAAAGAAAAAAAATTTATATAAGAAAGTATAACAACTTCTAAGATTAAATCCTTTGAATAAAATCCAGCTAAAAAAGGCATTCCACACAAAGCTAAATTAGCAATATTAAAACATCTACAAACTAAAGGTATTCTTATAAACAACCCTCCTATATAACGAATATCTTGTATATTTTTTATATTATGAATAATTACTCCTGCACATATAAATAATAATGCCTTAAATAAAGCATGAGTTAAAAGATGAAAAAATGCTAATTTAAATTCTCCAATAGATAAAATTCTTATTATTAATCCTAATTGTCTTAAAGTAGATAAAGCAATAATTTTTTTTAAATCATACTCAAAATTAGCCCCTAATCCAGCTATAAATATTGTTAATCCTGAAATTAATAATAAAATTTGACCAAATAATGAATCTACTAATAAAATATTAAAACGAATCAATAAATAAACCCCTGCAGTTACTAAAGTTGAAGAATGAACTAAAGCAGAAACAGGGGTAGGGGCTGCTATAGCAGCAGGTAATCAAGAAGAAAAAGGAATTTGAGCTCTTTTAGTTATAGCTGCTAATATCACCAATCTTCCAATTATTAATATTTCAAAATTTTCCTTATTAATTTCTAAATAAAAAATATAATTCCAACTTCCATAATTTAATATCCAAGCAATAGCTAATAATAAAGCTACATCACCAATTCGATTTGATAAAGCTGTTAACATTCCAGCATTATAAGATTTTACATTTTGAAAATAAATTACTAAACAATAAGAAACTAATCCTAATCCATCTCATCCTAATAAAATTCTAATTAAATTAGGACTAATAATTAGTATTATCATTGATATAACAAATATTAAAACTAATAAAATAAATCGATTTTTATTAAAATCTCTAGATATATAATCATCTCTATATAAAATTACTAAAGAAGAAATTAATAATACAAAAGATATAAATATCAATCTTATTCAATCCAATAAAAAAGTCATAACAATTGAAGTTGAATATAAAGAAATAATTTCTCATTCAATAAAATAAATTAAATCATTCAATAAAAAATTTAAACTAAATATAAAAAAATTAAATCTAATAAAAATTAAAAAATAAAATCTAACCTTACAATAATTAATTAAAGAATTCACGATTTAAAATGAAAATTCATATCATTGACACCACAAATCAATATTTTTTTTAAACTATTTAAATTAAATTCATAATATACAAATATCACTTTTTAAAATTAAAAAATTTAAAGGTAATCAATGTAATATTAATAATAAATACTCTCGACTTGTCCCAAAAGAAAAAAAATTAACCCCAGAATAAATTTTACCATGTTGACTATATGAAAATAAATAAAGGGTATAAGCCGCTCTAAAAAAAGATAATAATCTTAAACCAATTATAGTTAATCAAGATCATCTTACAATTCTATTTATTAAACTAATTTCCCCTAATAAATTTAATGTTGGAGGAGCCGCTATATTCCCAGCACATAATAAAAATCATCATAAAGCTATTCTAGGTATAAAATTTAATATCCCCTTGTTAATTAATAAACTTCGTCTATTTATTCGTTCATAAGAAATATTTGCTAAACAAAATAATCCAGAAGAACATAAACCATGAGCAATTATTAAAGTATATGATCCTCTTAATCCTCAATAAGTTATAGTTATTAAACCTCTTAAAACAATCCCTATATGAGCTACAGAAGAATAAGCAATTAATGCCTTTAAATCCATTTGTCGTAAACAAATTAATCTTACTAACACACCTCCTATTAAACTAATTCTAATTCATCAATAATTAAATTTTATACCTAAAATTTGTAAAAATGAAAAAACACGTAATAATCCATAACCTCCTAATTTTAATAAAACACCAGCTAAAATTATAGAACCAGAAATAGGAGCTTCAACATGAGCTTTTGGTAATCATAAATGAACTAAAAATATTGGTATTTTTACCAAAAAAGCAAAAATTATACATAAATATAAAAATTTTAAATTATAATATTTTAAATAATTTAATATAATCAAATTTATAATATTTAAATCATTTTTAATAAAAAAAATTCCAATTAATAAAGGTAAAGAAGCTAATAAAGTATAAAATAATAAATAAATTCCTGCTTGTAAACGCTCTGGCTGATAACCTCATCCTAAAATCAAAAATAATGTAGGAATTAATCTTCTCTCAAAAAATAAATAAAATATAAATATTCTTAATGAACTAAAAGTAAATACTAATATCAATAATAACAATAAAATTATAAAAATAAATAATTTTCTATAATTAAAAACACGATAAATTATTTCTCTAGCTATTAATATTAAAGCACAAATCCAAAATCTCAACATAATTAAACCATAAGAAATTAAATCTAATCCAAAATAATAAGAAATATCACAAAAATAATTTATTATTACAATTTTTAATATAAATATAAATCTCCCTAAAAATAGTAAACATTGAACCATTCAATAATTTTTTTTATATAATAATAATAAACAAATAATAAAAAAAATAAATTTTAACATTGTAAAATTGAAAATCTTTGAAAATAATCATTACCATGAGTTCGAACTATAGAAACTAAAATAGATAACCCTAATACTCCCTCACAAACACAAAAAGTTAAAAAAAATATTCTAAAATACTTTTCATTTTCTATATAATTTAAAAAAAAAAATAATATTATAAATAATATTAAAACCATAAATTCTAATGACAATAACATACATAATAAATGCTTTCGTCTAGAAATAAATACTAAACATCCAATTATAAATATTACTATAATAAATAATAAAAATAAATTTACCATTAATTTAGTTTTAATAGTTTAATCAAAACCTTAGTCTTGTAAACTAAAAATAAAAAATTTTTTTTTAAAACATCAAGAAAAAAGAAAATTCTTTTTCATTAATTCCCAAAATTAATATTTTTTATAAACTATTTCTTGATATTTTTATAACTTTTATTTTCTCATCTCTTATAATTAGATTAATTTTCACACAAATTAATCACCCTTTAGCTATAGGATTAATTCTTTTAATTCAAACATTTTTAATTTGTATAATTTCAGGAATTTATATCCAAACATTTTGATATGCTTATATTTTATTTTTAATTTTTATAGGGGGAATATTAGTTCTATTTATTTATGTAACCTCTCTTTCATCAAATGAAATATTCTCTTTTTCAATAAAATTATCAATTATTCTATATTTTATACTAATTATCTTTTTAATAATTTTTTTTTTTATAGATAAAATAATAATTGAAACATTTATTAATAATTACGAAATAAATTTATTATCAAATTTTAAATCTTTATATATAGAAAATATTTTATCTTTAAATAAAATATATAATTTTCCTACAAATTTAATTACTTTACTTTTAATTAATTATTTGTTTTTAACATTATTAGTTACAGTAAAAATCTCTATAAAAAATTATGGACCTTTACGCCCATTATCTTAATTAACAAAATTATTTATGAAATTAATGAATAAACCAATTCGAAATACCCACCCTTTATTTAAAATTATAAATAATGCACTAATTGATTTACCTGCCCCCTCTAATATTTCAATTTGATGAAATTTCGGATCTCTTTTAGGACTTTGTTTAATAATTCAAATTTTAACAGGTCTTTTTTTAGCTATACATTATACAGCAGATATTGAAACTGCTTTTAATAGTGTAAATCATATTTATCGAGATGTTAATAATGGATGACTACTCCGAATTTGTCACGCAAACGGAGCTTCATTTTTTTTTGCATGTTTATTTACCCATGTAGGACGAGGTATTTATTATAATTCATTTCTTTATATTCCTACATGAATAGTAGGAGTAATTATATTATTTATAACAATAGCAACTGGATTTTTAGGATATGTTTTACCTTGAGGACAAATATCTTTTTGAGGAGCAACTGTTATTACAAATCTTTTATCGGCTATTCCTTATTTAGGAAATGATTTAGTTCAATGAATTTGAGGAGGATTCGCAATTGATAACGCAACTTTAACTCGATTCTTTACTTTTCATTTTATTTTACCTTTTATTATTTTAGCTTTAACAATAATTCACCTTTTATTTTTACATCAAACAGGATCAAATAATCCATTAGGATTAAATAGAAATATTGATAAAATTCCATTTCACCCATATTTTATTTATAAAGATATAGCAGGATTTATTATCTTTATTTGAATTTTAATCACTTTTATTTGAAAATTTAATTATTTATTAATAGACCCAGAAAATTTTATTCCAGCTAATCCATTAGTAACTCCTGTTCATATTCAACCTGAATGATATTTTTTATTTGCTTATGCAATTTTACGATCAATTCCTAATAAATTAGGAGGAGTAATTGCTTTAGTTATATCAATTGCCATTTTAATAATTTTACCTTTTACTCATATAAGTAAATTTCAAGGACTTCAATTTTATCCTCTTAACCAAATTTTATTTTGAAGAATAACATCTATTACATGCCTATTAACTTGAATTGGAGCACGACCCGTAGAAATCCCTTATATTATAACAGGACAAATTTTAACAATTTTATATTTTTTATATTTTATTATTAATCCCCTTTTATCAAAATACTGAGATAACCTTTTAAATTAATTAATAAGCTTTTACAGCATATGTTTTGAAAACATAAGAAAGAAGTAAACTCTTCTATTAATTTTATACTAAAAATCATTCATTATAAAGAAAAAAAAAAAATTTTTACTCCAATAAAAAAAAATAAATAATTTAAAGATAAAGGTAAAAATCTTTTTCATGCTAAATATATTAATTTATCATAACGAAATCGAGGTAAAGTCCCTCGAACCCAAATAAATATATAAGAAATAAAAACTAATTTTAAAAAAAAAAAAAATCTATAAATATCTCTACCTAAAAAAATTACTACAAATAATATACTTATAAATAAAATTCTTGCATATTCTGCTAAAAAAATTAAAGCAAATCTACCTCTTCTATATTCAACATTAAACCCAGAGACTAATTCTGATTCTCCTTCTGCAAAATCAAATGGAGTTCGATTAGTTTCAGCTAAACAAGAAGCAAATCAAACTAATCTTAAAGGATAACAAAAAACAATAAATCAAATATATTTTTGAAAAAAATAAAAATTTAAAAAATTATAACCCCCCACTAAAAAAATAAATCTTAATAAAATTAAAGCCAAACTTACTTCATAAGAAATAGTTTGAGCAACAGCCCGTAAACCCCCTAATAAAGCATAATTAGAATTAGAAGATCACCCAGCAATTATAACAGTATAAACTCTTAATCTAGTAATACAAAAAAAAAATAATACTCCTAAATTAAAAGAATATAATTTAATTAAATAAGGAATACATAACCAAATTAATAAAGATAAAAATAAAGAAAAAATTGGAGAAAAATAATAAACTAAATAATTAGATAATAAAGGATATGTTTGTTCTTTAGTAAATAACTTAACTGCATCTCTAAAAGGTTGTAATAACCCAACAAATCCAACTTTATTAGGACCTTTTCGAATTTGAATATATCCTAAAACTTTTCGTTCTAATAATGTTAAAAAAGCAACTCTAACTAAAACACAAATAATTAATAATAAACTACCTACTAACCCCAATACATAATCATTAAAATACAATACTATTTATAATAATAAAATATTATTTAAATAAATTCTAAATTTATTACACTAATCTGCCAAAATAGTAATTAAATATTATTATCAATCATTTTAATAAAATTTATATTTTTTATATTAGGTCCTTTCGTACTATAATATAATTATTAATTAAAGATAGAAACCAACCTGGCTTACACCGGTTTGAACTCAGATCATGTAAGAATTCAAAGGTCGAACAGACCTAAACTTTAAACTTCTACACCTAAAAATAACTCTTAATCCAACATCGAGGTCGCAATCTTTTTTATCGATATGAACTCTAAAAAAAAATTACGCTGTTATCCCTAAGGTAACTTAAATTTTTAATCAATATTATTGGATCAATTATTCATATATTAATGTATAATACAATTAAAAGTTAATTAAATTTTTATACCACCCCAGTAAAATTTTTAATAAAATTATAATTAAAATAATCCTTAAAAAATTATAAAATATAAAAATAAAGATCTATAGGGTCTTCTCGTCTTTTAATTTTATCTTAACTTTTTAATTAAAAAATAAAATTCTAAAAAAATTTATATAAGACAGTATATATCTTATCCAACCATTCATACAAGCCTCCAATTAAAAGACTATTGATTATGCTACCTTCGCACAGTCAAAATACTGCGGCCCTTTAATAATATTCAGTGGGCAGGTTAGACTTTAAATTAATTTCAAAAAGACATGTTTTTGATAAACAGGTAAATATATATTTATTGCCGAATTCCTTATATAAACCTCTCATTTATAAATAATTTATATAAATTTATATACTAATTTTATCATAATTAATAAACTTTCTTTATTAAAATTTATATTTTAATAAATAACTTAATTTTAAAATAAATAATATAATTATAAAATAAATTATAACATACTTACTAATAATGACTATTTTTAAGCCTATATTTATTTATTTACTTAATTAAAATTTAAAATTTTATTTTAAAGCTAATCCCTTAAAATATTAATTTTATTAAATTAAATAATTAACTAATTAAATATTTAATTAATAAATCTAAATTAAATTTATTTCTTAAAAAACTAGATATATTTTAAAACGATTAACATTTCATTTCTAAATTTATATTAAAAATAATTATTCCACATTAACTTTTTTATAAATTTAAATCTTTAAAATTCGAGAAAAATTAATATAATAATTAATTAATTAATAAACCCTGATACACAAGGTACAATAAATTAAATTTTCTTTTAAAATAAAAATTTTTCAATTTATTTCAATCTTCTTTTACAATACTAATAAACTATAATAAAAATTATTATTTATTTAAATAATACTAAAACTTTAAATTATAAAATTATTTTTATTAAATAATATAAAAAATAAATAAAATTAATAAATAAAATTTATTCAATTTAAATTGAATTGCACAAATTTCTTTTCAATGTAAATGAAATACTTTACTAATTAAGCTTTAAATTGACTTTCTAGATACACTTTCCAGTACATCTACTATGTTACAACTTATCTTATTTTAATAATAAGAACGATGGGCGATATGTACATAATTTAGAGCTAAAATCTTATAAATAATCTTTTTTATAATACTATCAAATCCACTTTCAAAAATTTAATTTCAAAATTTTATCCATATAAATAAATTTATTGTAATCCATCTCTACTTAAATATAAACTGCACCTTGATCTGACATTTTTTATTAATTTTAAATTATGAAAATTTTATCTTATAATATATTCTGATGACGACGATATACAAATTAAATTAATTTAAGTAAGGTTCAATGTGGATTATCAATTACAGGACAGATTCCTCTGAATAGACTAAATTACCGCCAAATTTTTTAAATTTCAAGAATATAACTAATACTACTTTAATATTTTATTATTTATTTTTAATAATAGGGTATCTAATCCTAGTTTATTACAAAAAGTTTACAGCTTAAATTTATTTTTCAAATAATAATAATAATAATTTAATAATTTCACCTAATAAATTAATTTTTATATTATAAATAAACAATTTAACTAATATTAAAAATTTTTACTTATATTATTTGTATAACCGCGGTAGCTGGCACAAATTTTACCAATATTAAAAATTATTACTAATACAAAATTTCTTTTTTCCTTTAATATTAATTACTGAGAATAAATAAAACTAATTAATTTTTTAAAAATTAAATAATTTCACACAAAAATTTACATGTAAAATAAAATAATAGTAAAAAATTTAACCATAATAAAATTATTTATATATTATATTTAAAATATTCAAATAAGTCATTTATAAAAAAAAATAATTAATTTAATAATACATTCATCATAATCAAACAAACAAATTAAACTAATAAAAACAACTTAGCTCAATTCTTTCCAAGTGTCAAAAATTTTTACACCCCCTAAATATAAAAATATTTTAACTAATAAAATTTTTCAATTAATTTATAAAAAAAAATAATTAATTTAATAATACATTCATCATAATCAAACAAACAAATTAAACTAATAAAAACAACTTAGCTCAATTCTTTCCAAGTGTCAAAAATTTTTACACCCCCTAAATATAAAAATATTTTAACTAATAAAATTTTTCAATTAATTTATAAAAAAAAATAATTAATTTAATAATACATTCATCATAATCAAACAAACAAATTAAACTAATAAAAACAACTTAGCTCAATTCTTTCCAAGTGTCAAAAATTTTTACACACCCCTAAATATAAAAATATTTTAACTAATAAAATTTTTCAATTAATTTATAAAAAAAAATAATTAATTTAATAATACATTCATCATAATCAAACAAACAAATTAAACTAATAAAAACAACTTAGCTCAATTCTTTCCAAGTGTCAAAAATTTTTACACCCCCTAAATATAAAAATATTTTAACTAATAAAATTTTTCAATTAATTTATAAAAAAAAATAATTAATTTAATAATACATTCATCATAATCAAACAAACAAATTAAACTAATAAAAACAACTTAGCTCAATTCTTTCCAAGTGTCAAAAATTTTTACACCCCCTAAATATAAAAATATTTTAACTAATAAAATTTTTCAATTAATTTATAAAAAAAAATAATTAATTTAATAATACATTCATCATAATCAAACAAACAAATTAAACTAATAAAAACAACTTAGCTCAATTCTTTCCAAGTGTCAAAAATTTTTACACCCCCTAAATATAAAAATATTTTAACTAATAAAATTTTTCAATTAATTTATAAAAAAAAATAATTAATTTAATAATACATTCATCATAATCAAACAAACAAATTAAACTAATAAAAACAACTTAGCTCAATTCTTTCCAAGTGTCAAAAATTTTTACACCCCCTAAATATAAAAATATTTTAACTAATAAAATTTTTCAATTAATTTATAAAAAAAAATAATTAATTTAATAATACATTCATCATAATCAAACAAACAAATTAAACTAATAAAAACAACTTAGCTCAATTCTTTCCAAGTGTCAAAAATTTTTACACCCCCTAAATATAAAAATATTTTAACTAATAAAATTTTTCAATTAATTTATAAAAAAAAATAATTAATTTAATAATACATTCATCATAATCAAACAAACAAATTAAACTAATAAAAACAACTTAGCTCAATTCTTTCCAAGTGTCAAAAATTTTTACACCCCCTAAATATAAAAATATTTTAACTAATAAAATTTTTCAATTAATTTATAAAAAAAAATAATTAATTTAATAATACATTCATCATAATCAAACAAACAAATTAAACTAATAAAAACAACTTAGCTCAATTCTTTCCAAGTGTCAAAAATTTTTACACCCCCTAAATATAAAAATATTTTAACTAATAAAATTTTTCAATTAATTTATAAAAAAAAAATAATTAATTTAATAATACATTCATCATAATCAAACAAACAAATTAAACTAATAAAAACAACTTAGCTCAATTCTTTTCTCGACGCGCAACCAATATTAATAATTTTATTTTATATTTAAAATTTTATATTTATATATAATTATTTAATATTAAATTATATATTTTATTAATTAAATATTTTTTACACTCCCTTTATATAAATTATTTATAATATATATATATATTTATAATTATATAAATTAATTATATTTATTTATTTAATATAAATAATTTAATATAATATAAATAAATAAAATACAATGAATATATTTATATATAAATTATTTATATGTATATAGATCTTTTTTTTCTCTGTAAATATAGGCCGAATAGGCATATAAATAATACACTAACGATAATATAATCCTTATTAATTAATTCTCTTAATTTATATATATAATATATTTATTAATAGATCTAAATATATATATATAATAGATGAATATATTATTAAATATTTTATTAATTTATATAATACATTTATATATATATTAAACATTTATATAATATATATATATATATATAATTAATTCTAAAAATAATTATTTAAATTTAATTTAAATAAAAAATTTTAAAAATAAACATTTATAAACTTTATTTTAAATGCCTTTCAAAATTAAATCTTAATCATGTTATTTTTTTTTTACTTATAATAATAAAAAAAAAAATAAAAATGAATTGCCTGATAAAAGGATTACCTTGATAGGGTAAATTATAAAAATTTAATATTTTTATTCATTATATTTAATAGAATTAAACTATTTCTAAAAATTTCAAAAATTTTTGTGCATCATACACTAAAATATATTTTTATAATTCAATTATATTTAAAAAGATAAGCTAAATTAAGCTACTGGGCTCATACCCCATTTATAAAGGTTATAATCCTTTTCTTTTTAATTAAAAAATTTTCAAATAATATTTTTATAATAACATTAATTTTTGGAACTTTATTAACAATTTCTTCAAACTCTTGATTAGGAGTTTGAATAGGATTAGAAATTAATTTACTTTCATTTATTCCCCTAATAAATGAAAATAAAAAAAATATATTAATATCCGAAAGAAGTCTAAAATATTTTTTGATTCAAGCTTATGCTTCTTCTATTTTATTATTTTCAATTTTATTATTATTATTATTCAATTTTAACTTAATTATTAAAAATAACGTTATTCATTTAATAATTTATTCAACTTTAGCATTAAAAAGAGGAATTGCCCCCTTCCACTTTTGATTCCCTGAAGTAATAGAAGGATTAAATTGAATTAATAATTTAATTTTAATAACATGACAAAAAATTGCTCCCTTAATAATAATTTCTTATAATTCAAATTATAATTTATTATTCATTTTTATTTTTTTTTCTATAATTATTGGAGCATTAGGAGGATTAAATCAAACCTCCTTACGAAAATTAATAGCATTTTCTTCAATTAATCATTTAAGATGAATATTAATAGCAATAATATATAATGAATATTTATGACTAATATACTTCTTTTTATATTCTTTCCTATCATCTTCTATTATTTTAATTTTCAATAATTTTAAATTATATTATTTTAATCAAATTTATAACTTTTCATTAATAAACCCAATTATTAAATTTATAATTTTCATTAATTTATTATCTTTAGGAGGACTCCCTCCATTTTTAGGATTCTTCCCTAAATGAATAATTATTGAAAATTTAACAAAAATAAATCATTATTTTTTAATATTTATAGCAGTTTGTATGACTTTAATTACATTATTTTATTATTTACGAATATCATATAGAATTTATATATTAAATTTCTATAAAAATTCATGAATTATAAAAAATTTTAATAACAATTCTCTTCTAATTTTATTTATAAATTTTACCTCTATTATAGGATTAATAATAATTTTCTCATTTTATTTAATCTTATAAAGAGTTTAAGTTAATAAAACTATTAGTTTTCAAAGCTAAAAATACTTGTAAAATCTTTTAATTCTTAAACTTTAATAATTATTCCTTATTCCTTCAGAATTGCAATCTAATATCATTATTGACTATAAAGTTTGATTAAAAAGAAAATATTCTTATAAATAAATTTACAATTTATTGCCTAAATTTCAGCCATTCAATCGCGACAATGGCTATTTTCTACAAATCATAAAGATATTGGAACTTTATATTTTATTTTTGGAGCATGAGCAGGGATAATTGGAACATCAATAAGAATTTTAATTCGTTTAGAACTAAGACAACCAGGAATATTTATTGGTAATGATCAAATTTATAATGTAATTGTAACCGCCCATGCATTTGTAATAATTTTTTTCATAGTAATACCTATTATAATCGGAGGATTTGGTAATTGATTAGTACCTTTAATACTAGGAGCTCCTGATATAGCATTTCCACGAATAAATAATATAAGATTTTGACTTCTTCCTCCATCTATTACATTATTACTCTCAAGCAGAATAGTTGAAAATGGGTCAGGAACTGGTTGAACAGTTTATCCCCCTCTTTCATCTAATATTGCTCATAATGGATCATCAGTTGATTTAACAATTTTTTCTCTTCATTTAGCAGGAATTTCTTCAATTTTAGGAGCTATTAATTTTATTACCACTATTATTAACATACGACCTGAAGGAATTTCTTTAGATCGAATACCTTTATTTGTATGATCAGTAATTATTACAGCAATTCTTCTTCTTTTATCTTTACCCGTATTAGCAGGAGCTATTACTATACTTCTTACAGATCGTAATTTAAATACTTCATTTTTCGACCCAATTGGAGGAGGTGATCCAATTCTTTATCAACATTTATTTTGATTTTTTGGACATCCAGAGGTATATATTTTAATTCTTCCAGGATTTGGAATAATTTCTCATATTATTACTCAAGAAAGAGGTAAAAAGGAAACATTTGGGACTTTAGGAATAATTTATGCTATATTAGCTATTGGACTTTTAGGATTTATTGTATGAGTCTCATCATATATTTACAGTTGGTATAGATGTTGATACTCGAGCTTACTTTACTTCAGCTACTATAATTATTGCAGTTCCTACAGGAATTAAAATTTTTAGTTGATTAGCTACTCTTCATGGTACTCAATTAAATTATAATCCTACATTATTATGATCATTAGGATTTGTTTTTTTATTTACTGTAGGAGGATTAACAGGTGTAATTTTAGCAAATTCTTCAATTGATATTATTCTTCATGATACTTATTATGTAGTAGCTCATTTTCATTATGTTCTCTCTATAGGAGCAGTATTTGCAATTATAGCAGGATTTATTCATTGATATCCTTTATTAACAGGATTAATTATAAACCCCTTATGATTAAAAATTCAATTTATAATTATATTTATTGGAGTAAATTTAACATTTTTTCCTCAACATTTTTTAGGATTAGCAGGTATACCTCGTCGTTATTCAGATTTTCCAGATAGTTATTTAACATGAAATATTATTTCTTCTTTAGGTAGTTCTATCTCATTAATTGCTATCTTATTTTTCCTATTTATTATTTGAGAAAGTATAATTACTAAACGAACTCCTTCATTCCCTATACAACTTTCTTCTTCAATTGAATGATATCATTCTATACCTCCTATAGAACACACATATTCAGAACTTCCTATTTTATCATCAAATTTCTAATATGGCAGAATAGTGCAATGAATTTAAGCTTCATATATAAAGATTTTTTCTTTTATTAGAAAATGGCAACATGATCTAATTTAGGATTACAAAATAGAATTTCTCCTTTAATAGAACAATTAAACTTTTTTCATGATCATACTATTTTAATTTTAATTATAATTACAACATTAATTGCTTATATTATAATTATATTATTTTTCAATAAATTTACCAATCGATATCTTCTTCATGGTCAAACAATCGAAATTATTTGAACAATTTTACCTGCAATTATTCTTATATTTATTGCCTTTCCCTCTCTTCGTCTTTTATATTTAATAGATGAAATTAATAATCCTTTAATTACTCTAAAAACTATTGGACATCAATGATATTGAAGATATGAATATTCAAATTTTACTAATTTAGAATTTGACTCTTATATAACTCCTACCAATGAACTTAATATAAATGGATTCCGCCTATTAGATGTAGATAATCGAATTATTTTACCTTTTAATAATCAAATTCGAATTTTAGTAACAGCCACAGATGTTCTTCATTCATGAACAATTCCAGCCCTAGGTGTAAAAATTGACGCAACTCCAGGACGATTAAATCAAACTAATTTCTTAATTAATCAACCTGGATTATTTTTTGGACAATGTTCAGAAATTTGTGGAGCAAACCATAGCTTTATACCAATTGTTATTGAAAGAATCCCAATAAATTTCTTTATTAAATGAATTTCATCTCAAATCAATTCATTAGATGACTGAAAGCAAGTAATGATCTCTTAAATCATATTATAGTAAATTAGCAATTACTTCTAATGATATTAATATTTCTCTCAAAAAAAAATTAGTTTAATCAAAACCTTAGTTTGTCAAACTAAAAATATTAATAATTTAATATTTTTTAATTCCTCAAATATCTCCATTAAGATGATTAACTTTATTCTTTATTTTTTCATTTACTTTAATAATTTTTAATATTAAAAATTATTATTGCTTTTTTTATTCTTTAAATTCAACCCCCCAACTATTAAATATTAAACAATCTAAATTAAATTGAAAATGATAACTAATCTATTTTCAGTATTTGATCCTTCAACAACAATTTTTAATATATCCTTAAATTGAATAAGAACTTTTTTAGGTTTATTAATTATTCCATCTTCTTACTGATTAATCCCTAATCGATTCCAAATTATTTGAAATAATATTTTATTAACTTTACATAAAGAATTTAAAACTCTTTTAGGTCCAACTAATAATAATAAAAGAACTTTAATATTTATTTCTTTATTTTCTTTAATTATATTTAATAATTTTTTAGGACTTTTTCCTTATATTTTTACAAGAACTAGTCATTTAACATTAACTTTAACCTTAGCTTTTCCTTTATGATTAAGAATTATAATTTATGGATGAACAAATCACACACAACATATATTTGCTCATTTAGTTCCTCAAGGAACTCCCGCAATCCTAATACCTTTTATAGTATGTATTGAAACAATTAGAAATGTAATTCGTCCAGGAACTTTAGCTATTCGATTAACCGCAAATATAATTGCTGGTCATTTACTTTTAACCCTTTTAGGAAATACTGGGCCTATATCTACATCTTACATTATTGTAAGAATTATTTTAATTGTTCAAATTGCTTTATTATTACTTGAATCAGCAGTCGCTATTATTCAATCTTATGTATTTTCAGTTTTAAGTACTTTATATTCTAGAGAAGTAAATTAATGTCAACAAAAATAAATCATCCCTTTCATTTAGTAGACTATAGTCCATGACCTTTATTAGGAGCAATTAGAGCAATAACAATAACTACAGGATTAGTTCAATGATTCCATCAATATAATAATAATTTATTTATTTTAGGAAATATTATTACCCTATTAATTATATATCAATGATGACGAGATATTTCTCGAGAAAGTACTTTCCAAGGACTTCATACTTTCAATGTAACTTTAGGCCTTCGATGAGGAATAATTCTTTTTATTATCTCCGAAATTTTCTTTTTTATTTCATTTTTTTGAGCATTTTTTCATAGAAGATTATCTCCTACAATTGAACTAGGAATAATATGACCTCCTATTGGAATCCATCCATTTAATCCTTTTCAAATTCCTTTATTAAATACAGCTATTTTATTAGCATCAGGAATTACTGTAACTTGAGCTCATCATAGATTAATAGAAAATAATCATACTCAAACAATTCAAAGATTATTTTTTACAGTACTTTTAGGAATTTATTTCTCAATTTTACAAGGATATGAATATATAGAAGCTCCATTTACTATTGCAGATAATGTTTATGGCTCAACATTTTTCATATCAACAGGATTCCACGGACTTCATGTTTTAATTGGAACTTCTTTTTTATTAATTTGTTTTTTACGTCATATTAATCATCATTTTTCAAAAAATCACCATTTTGGATTTGAAGCAGCAGCATGATATTGACACTTTGTAGATGTAGTTTGATTATTTTTATATATTTCAATTTACTGATGAGGAGGTTAATTTATAAAGTATATGTATGTATAAATGACTTCCAATCATTAGGACTAAATAATTTTAGTATAAATAATTTTAACACTTACTATTATAAGTCTAATTATTTTAACTATTTCTATTATTATAATAATAATAGCAACCTTTTTATCTAAAAAAACCATTACTGATCGTGAAAAATCTTCCCCTTTTGAATGTGGATTTGACCCTATAAATTATTCTCGTTTACCCTTCTCTCTTCGATTTTTCTTAATTGCAATTATTTTCTTAATTTTTGATGTAGAAATTGCTCTTCTTCTCCCAATAATCTTAATTTTTAAATCATCAAATTTAATAAATTGAACAATTACTAGCCTTTTCTTTATTTTTATTCTATTAATTGGATTATATCACGAATGAAACCAAGGAGCATTAGAATGAAATAATTAAATCTCAACCAAATATGAAGCGATATATTGCAATTAGTTTCGGCCTAATCTTAGGTGAATTACACCCATATTTTTTAAAAATAAATAAATAGGATAATAGTTAATTATAACATTTAACTTGCACTTAAAAAATATTGATTCAATCAATTTATCTTAAATTAATTGAAACCAAAAAGAGGTATATTACTGTTAATAATATTAATGAATTTTAAAATTCCAATTAAGAAATATAAATGGAATTAAACCATTAAAGATAAAAGTTAGCAGCTTTTTCTTGATCACCATATTTCTATTAATATTTATTTATATAGTTTAAAAAAAACATTACATTTTCAATGTAAAATTAATAAACTTTATTTATAAATATTTCCAATATTTAAAAATTAAAATAATTTCCTCAACAACTTCAATGTTACGCTCTAAATATAAGCTATTTAAATTAATTTAAAAATATTATTAATAATAAAATTACAATTCAAATAAAATATCTTATTAAATAAATTTTCAAATTATTATTTTGAAACTCTTGAATATATAAAGAATACTTTTTTATTTGATA
>NW_026599878.1:0-18017 GCF_029784135.1 Toxorhynchites rutilus septentrionalis
AGGCAACGTTGGTATGACCATGTTTACACTATTGTGGGGAAAGTTGGTGAGTGAAAAGTTTGAGGCATAACTTGCGAAGCTTGTATGGATGTTCGGTAGTACGATGCCGTACGGGTGGGGTCAAGTTACTGTCGGTAGGGTCGAACGTCTATCGAATCCAGTGAGTCTGGTCGGCACCAGGGAGGGTAAACCTTTTGAGCTTGTATCGAATCCAGTGAGTCTGGTCGGCACCCGGGAGGGTAAACCTTTTGAGCTTGTATCGAATTCAGTGAGTTTCGTGTGTCGAACCCCTACCCTCACTACGTGGTGAGACGTACGTACTCCAGTGTGTGGTGTCGTGTCGTGCGTTGAACGTCGAAGGGGCATAAGGCGATTGTGGCTTTCTCGTGTGCCATGCGAACCCTGTGCAGTACGGTGTGTCGAACATTGAAATACCTCCCATGTAAGACGCATCGCATCAGTGCAGCTAGTAGCACCACACGGGTAGTTACCGCTCTCTCGCTCCGAGTTTTTTTTCTCCATTGTTATGCCTCCTCAGCGTATGCTGTAGGTATGCAGTAGGGGAAAAAAAGCGTGCGCTCGCTCGCTCGTCTGTGTGTGTTGGGTCGTTTACATCAATGTGGTGCAGCTACCTCGTGATAAGCGAGCGTGGACATGTGAACAATACCCCCTCTCACGCTTTTATGCGTGCTAGTAATTGTGTATGGGAATCTTTTGGCTAGTGTATGGCTATCGTGTATGCGAACGAGGAACGAATTTACCGAGGATGAACGTTGTGGTGATGTTGTGCGAAGTTAATATACATGCTAGACATAAGATAGGCATGTGGATGGGTCACATTCGACTGCAACGTGGTGCGTGAGCGATGATATGTGCGGGTAGTCACACTGATCGCGCATAGGATGGCTTCTATTGATTTGTTTCAAAAGAACCTTCCTCGAGGTGCACGAACTTTCTCAACACTTGAGATGCCTTATGCTAGACATAAGATAGGCATGTGGATGGGTCGTATTCGACTGTAACACGGTGCGTGAGCGATGATATGTGCGGGTAGTCACACTGATCGCGCATAGGATGGCTTCTATTGATTTGTTTCAAAAGAACCTTCCTCGAGGTGCACGAACTTTCTCAACACTTGAGATGCCTTATGCTAGACATAAGATAGGCATGTGGATGGGTCGTATTCGACTGTAACACGGTGCGTGAGCGATGATATGTGCGGGTAGTCACACTGATCGCGCATAGGATGGCTTCTATTGATTTGTTTCAAAAGAACCTTCCTCGAGGTGCACGAACTTTCTCAACACTTGAGATGCCTTATGCTAGACATAAGATAGGCATGTGGATGGGTCGTATTCGACTGTAACACGGTGCGTGAGCGATGATATGTGCGGGTAGTCACACTGATCGCGCATAGGATGGCTTCTATTGATTTGTTTCAAAAGAACCTTCCTCGAGGTGCACGAACTTTCTCAACACTTGAGATGCCTTATGCTAGACATAAGATAGCATGTGGATGGGTCACATTCGACTGCAACGTGGTGCGTGAGCGATGATATGTGCGGGTAGTCACACTGATCGCGCATAGGATGGCTTCTATTGATTTGTTTCAAAAGAACCTTCCTCGAGGTGCACGAACTTTCTCAACACTTGAGATGCCTTATGCTAGACATAAGATAGGCATGTGGATGGGTCGTATTCGACTGTAACACGGTGCGTGAGCGATGATAGGTATGGGTGGACATATCATTCGCGTGTAGGATAGTAGATGCTGAGCAAATCATAAACTTTTGAAACAGCCCAATAGCGATGCCCTTGGAAATTCCTATGGTGTGGCTATTGGTGTGTTGCAAAAGTTTTGGAAAGGATGGATCAATACTTATGCACTGCTTTCGGGGCCACATGTATATATTAAACAGTGGTCGGTAAATGGCTGAATACAGCGAACATATAACTCATTATGATGATCCATTTATGATGGTAGCCTATGATTCAGCAACTCCTATCTCTACCTCCCCGTGGTACCGACTGGGATACGAGCAACCTTCGGAAAGATCGAGTAACCAACCTCGGTGGGACCTTAGGTCGTATGCAGACAGAGAAGGGGGCACTCGGGCCCCAAAGCTTAAGGTGTGTATACGATCCGTGCCGATAGTTGAATGGTGGAAGGGGCGATACAAATATGAAGCCGCGAACGGACCCTGTGGGGTACCGGGGCAAACCTCACAGTAATGTTGCCCTTGCTGTGGTATGGCAGGGTAGTCCACAGTCGACCATATATTTTCCCTAGCGACTCGTGGGAACCACATGAAAAGCAAAACCAACCCAATGCGAAGATCGAAGCGTATTCATCACCCTAAGAAGTGTCCTTGTTGTGTTAACTCAGTGGCATCGTCGTCCTCATCGTCGTCCTCATCGTCATCATCGTCCTCATCATCATCGTCCTCGTCCTCGTCCTCGTCCTCGTCCTCGTCCTCGTCCTCGTCCTCATCGCTATTCCCTTCTCCGGTTATAGATATAAATCCGGATGAAGAATCGAAGAGCGAGCAGCAGTGGTCTGACCACCCATTAGCACCGTCATCGCCATCCGAAATGACACAAGACCCACTGTACGAAGAATCGAAGAGCGAGCAGCAATGGTCTGACCACCCCTTAGCATCGCCATCGTCATCCGAAATGACACAAGACCCACTACACGTGGAATCGAATAGTGAGCAGCAATGGTCTGACCACCCCTTAGCAACGCCACCCTTATCAGTATCATGGGAACCACTAGCATCGTCATCCAGAGTGATGCAACTACCCCAGTCCCCTTCTGTAGACATAGAGTCGTTTGATACACAGCAGACGATCCAATTAGACTCTCTGAAAGAACTCAGAGTTGTCCTAGAGCCGATAGATGCTAGTCAATATGATATACAAACCATAAGACTATCTAGAACTGAAACAAGAATGTTCATCTTGCACCACTACGACATGGGTGATTCAGTGTCGGACACCCTCTTGGCATTGAATTCCACATATGGACAAACTGTTACTCGTAGAACGGTTACGATGTGGTACAAAAGGTTCGATACCGACAGGAACTGCGCGGATCGTCCACGCAAAGGCCGTCCGAAGGCAATCGATAACACAGCAACACTGCTTGCTGATGTGAAACAAAACAGCCAGCAATCTACGAGGTCTATGGCCCAGAAATACAACTGTTCGGCAGCGACTGTTATGCGAACGTTGCATAAACTAAACTATGTGCCAAAAAGAATGGGATACCACCCACACAAGCTAGACCCAGTCAACCTTGCAAAGCGGGTGAAACTAGCCCAACGACTACTCAGACAAAGTGAACGAGACCAGGGTATGCTCGATAATTTGGTCACTTGTGATGAATCTAAGATACCCATGTTTGCGCCTCACAGAGGCATACATTGGATCGTAAAAGGCGCCATGCCGAAGACAATCGCCAAAGACAGGATGAATCGCAAGTGGAACATGCTCTGTGTGTTTTGGGATCGACGAGGCATTATACACTGGGAATTGCTAGACAAGGGTGTATCTGTTAACCGTAAACGATATCAGAAGCAGCTGGAAAAGGTGGCTGGTATACTGGGAGTGAGTAAACATAGGCCGGTACCCCTACTACACGATAACGCTCCGTGCCATAGGGCACATGAAACGATAGATAAGGCGAGGAGCCTGGATTTAACATATTGAACCATCCTCCTTACTCACCAGACATCAGTCCATCGGACTACCATTTATTCAGGTCATTGAGTAATAAGCTTAGGAATAAACTCTTCAGGACTAAGGACGAGATGAGCGCATTCCTAAAAGAGTTCTTCGATAGCAAGCCTCCTACGTTCTATGCCAGAGGCATAGATTCCCTACCTGCGAGGTGGAAGCGGGTCATAAAATACGGTGGTAAATACTGCTTCTAGGTCAGTGTTATGTCATGTATGTTATGTGTTGTGTATCGTCCAATAAAAAAGAGAGAAGCCCCCCTAAATGTGTGGGGCTTCTCTCTTTTTTATTAAATTCCCCTGCGCCTTAATCTATGCAACACGCATTACATCTGGTTCTACGGCTAAGTCCCAGAAACGAGGTCATAAGTCGAAAAAATTCTAAGTCCGAACAATATTCTAAGTCCAAGAAATATGTTCCCGGATCACCCCCCCATCGGAATCCGACCCACACCCGGCACTGGTACTGATTACGGTGTCCCAAGTTGCCCCGATCGAACGAGGTGTCTCTGCTAGCGGTATAAGCTGTGCACCATGTCCTGGAATGCAAAGTAGCATGTTTTGGCAAAGTCCCCCCCCCCAGCACAGCACAGCACAACAGTTTGTTCAATTTCTCACTGCGCGACCCAGCACGCAGTACGTGTAACAATGCCCCATCAGCATCGGCGCGGCACAGTAGCTTGTGCAGTATTGCCCTTGCGATGCGCTATGTGATGGGCGGGTGCGTCGTGTCCCGTAAGAGAGAAGTCCCACCGTGGTAGCTTAGTGCTGCCCGCGCTGGCTGCTTCTCTCTTTTTTCATTAAATCGCATTGCGCCTGGTAGTATGCAATCGTGCGTGTGTGTGAAATCATCCCATGGCCGGGAATAACAACTGTCAAGTGTTGTCCCCCAGCACAACACAGCACACAACAGTCTGCGCGAGCCAACGCCCGCAGTACGCAGCATCGGCGATAAGTACGATAATGCTATAACACCAAGTGCGTGTGTGAAGCCATTCCCCTTCGCTGGATATTACTTTACTTTTTTTTTATTTCATCCTGCGCCTGGTAGTATGCAACCGCGTATGTGTGTGAAACCATTCCATGTCCTGGAATGACAAGTCTCAAGTGCACAACACCCGCACACCAGCACCCGCAGTACGCAATGTGTAAAACACTGCCCCGCCGACAATAACACTAAGTCCCAGAAAGCGTCCATGTCCCCCCAGCATACAGCACACAACAGCGCAACAGTTTGTTCAATTTCTCACTGCGCGACCCAGCGCGCAGTACGTGTAACATTGCCCCATCAGCATCGGCGCGGCACAGTAGCTTGCGCAGTCTTGCCCGGGTGCGTCGTGTTCCGTAAGAGAGAAGTCCCACCGTGGTAGCTTAGTGCTGTCCGCGCTGGCGGCTTCTCTCTTTTTTCATTAAATCGCTTTGCGCCTGGTAGTATGCAATCGTACGTGTGTGTGAAATCATTCCATGTCCTGGAATGACAAGTCTCAAGTGCACAACACCCGCACACCAGCACCCGCAGTACGCAATGTGTAAAACACTGCCCCGCCGACAATAACACTAAGTGCCAGAAAGCGTCCAAGTCCCCCCAGCATACAGCACACAACAGCGCTGCGCGAGCCAACCCCCGCAGTACGCAATGTGTAAAACACTGCCCCGTCGACCATAACACTAAGACCCAGAACGCGTCCACGTCCAGGAATGCAAAGTGTCAAGTGTTGGAAAAGTCCCCCACACAGCGCACACAACACAACAGCGCAACGGTTTGTTGAATTTCTCACTGCGCAAGCCAGCACTCGCAGTACGCAGTGTGTATAACACTGCCCCGTCGGCAATAACACCAAGTCCCAGAACGCGTCCACGTCCCGGAATGCAAAGTGTCAAGTGTTGGAAAAGTCCCCCCACACAGCGCACACAACACAACAGCGCAACGGTTTGTTGAATTTCTCACTGCGCAAGCCAGCACTCGCAGTACGCAATGTGTAAAACACTGCCCCGCCGACAATAACACTAAGTGCCAGAAAGCGTCCAAGTCCCCCCAGCATACAGCACACAACAGCGCTGCGCGAGCCAACCCCCGCAGTACGCAATGTGTAAAACACTGCCCCGTCGACCATAACACTAAGACCCAGAACGCGTCCACGTCCAGGAATGCAAAGTGTCAAGTGTTGGAAAAGTCCCCCACACAGCGCACACAACACAACAGCGCAACGGTTTGTTGAATTTCTCACTGCGCAAGCCAGCACTCGCAGTACGCAGTGTGTATAACACTGCCCCGTCGGCAATAACACCAAGTCCCAGAACGCGTCCACGTCCCGGAATGCAAAAGTGTCAAGTGTTGGAAAAGTCCCCCCACACAGCGCACACAACACAACAGCGCAACGGTTTGTTGAATTTCTCACTGCGCAAGCCAGCACTCGCAGTACGCAATGTGTAAAACACTGCCCCGCCGACAATAACACTAAGTGCCAGAAAGCGTCCAAGTCCCCCCAGCATACAGCACACAACAGCGCTGCGCGAGCCAACCCCCGCAGTACGCAATGTGTAAAACACTGCCCCGTCGACCATAACACTAAGACCCAGAACGCGTCCACGTCCAGGAATGCAAAGTGTCAAGTGTTGGAAAAGTCCCCCACACAGCGCACACAACACAACAGCGCAACGGTTTGTTGAATTTCTCACTGCGCAAGCCAGCACTCGCAGTACGCAGTGTGTATAACACTGCCCCGTCGGCAATAACACCAAGTCCCAGAACGCGTCCACGTCCCGGAATGCAAAGTGTCAAGTGTTGGAAAAGTCCCCCACACAGCGCACACAACACAACAGCGCAACGGTTTGTTGAATTTCTCACTGCGCAAGCCAGCACTCGCAGTACGCAATGTGTAAAACACTGCCCCGCCGACAATAACACTAAGTGCCAGAAAGCGTCCAAGTCCCCCCAGCATACAGCACACAACAGCGCTGCGCGAGCCAACCCCCGCAGTACGCAATGTGTAAAACACTGCCCCGTCGACCATAACACTAAGACCCAGAACGCGTCCACGTCCAGGAATGCAAAGTGTCAAGTGTTGGAAAAGTCCCCCACACAGCGCACACAACACAACAGCGCAACGGTTTGTTGAATTTCTCACTGCGCAAGCCAGCACTCGCAGTACGCAGTGTGTATAACACTGCCCCGTCGGCAATAACACCAAGTCCCAGAACGCGTCCACGTCCCGGAATGCAAAGTGTCAAGTGTTGGAAAAGTCCCCCGCACAGCGCACACAACACAACAGCGCAACAGTCCGGCACTGATATTAAGTCCAATTCGATAACACAATAACACCAAGGCAACATCGAGGGTAAGAATGCGCGTGTCAAGTGTGATGAAAAGTCTCCCCCACACAGCGCACACAACACAACAGCGCAACAGTTTGTTTAATTTGTCACTGCGCGAGCCAGCACTCGCAGTACGCAGTGTGTGCATCGGCCCGGCACTGGTATTAAGTCCAATTCGATAATACAATAACACCAAGCCAACATCAAGCACAGCACAGCACAACAGTTTGTTTTATTTCTCACCCGCAGTACGCAGTGTGTATAACATCGACAACGGCGCGTACATGACTATTGAAAAAAAAAAACAACACATTCACACATTGGTCACACATCATCATCTTTACCTACGGGAAAACTGAAACTGTTGGAAAAAAGTTCAACTATTGAAAAAATGTCAACTATTGAAACAAGTAACCAACTATTGAAACAACCAACACCTTAGGCACGGCCCAAGTACAAGTACGAGTTCAATAGTAGGGTTACCCCCCATCGGAATATGACCGACACCCGGCACTGGTACCGATTGCGGTGCGTGAACATTTCCCGACCCAGCATGGTGTCTCGGCTAGCGGTACAAGTCTATCCAAGGCACTCCTATAACGATGCCCCCAGTGTGGTATATACCCATACCGAGGCAACGTTGGTATGACCATGTTTACACTATTGTGGGGAAAGTTGGTGAGTGAAAAGTTTGAGGCATAACTTGCGAAGCTTGTATGGATGTTCGGTAGTACGATGCCGTACGGGTGGGGTCAAGTTACTGTCGGTAGGGTCGAACGTCTATCGAATCCAGTGAGTCTGGTCGGCACCAGGGAGGGTAAACCTTTTGAGCTTGTATCGAATCCAGTGAGTCTGGTCGGCACCCGGGAGGGTAAACCTTTTGAGCTTGTATCGAATTCAGTGAGTTTCGTGTGTCGAACCCCTACCCTCACTACGTGGTGAGACGTACGTACTCCAGTGTGTGGTGTCGTGTCGTGCGTTGAACGTCGAAGGGGCATAAGGCGATTGTGGCTTTCTCGTGTGCCATGCGAACCCTGTGCAGTACGGTGTGTCGAACATTGAAATACCTCCCATGTAAGACGCATCGCATCAGTGCAGCTAGTAGCACCACACGGGTAGTTACCGCTCTCTCGCTCCGAGTTTTTTTTCTCCATTGTTATGCCTCCTCAGCGTATGCTGTAGGTATGCAGTAGGGGAAAAAAAGCGTGCGCTCGCTCGCTCGTCTGTGTGTGTTGGGTCGTTTACATCAATGTGGTGCAGCTACCTCGTGATAAGCGAGCGTGGACATGTGAACAATACCCCCTCTCACGCTTTTATGCGTGCTAGTAATTGTGTATGGGAATCTTTTGGCTAGTGTATGGCTATCGTGTATGCGAACGAGGAACGAATTTACCGAGGATGAACGTTGTGGTGATGTTGTGCGAAGTTAATATACATGCTAGACATAAGATAGGCATGTGGATGGGTCACATTCGACTGCAACGTGGTGCGTGAGCGATGATATGTGCGGGTAGTCACACTGATCGCGCATAGGATGGCTTCTATTGATTTGTTTCAAAAGAACCTTCCTCGAGGTGCACGAACTTTCTCAACACTTGAGATGCCTTATGCTAGACATAAGATAGGCATGTGGATGGGTCGTATTCGACTGTAACACGGTGCGTGAGCGATGATATGTGCGGGTAGTCACACTGATCGCGCATAGGATGGCTTCTATTGATTTGTTTCAAAAGAACCTTCCTCGAGGTGCACGAACTTTCTCAACACTTGAGATGCCTTATGCTAGACATAAGATAGGCATGTGGATGGGTCGTATTCGACTGTAACACGGTGCGTGAGCGATGATATGTGCGGGTAGTCACACTGATCGCGCATAGGATGGCTTCTATTGATTTGTTTCAAAAGAACCTTCCTCGAGGTGCACGAACTTTCTCAACACTTGAGATGCCTTATGCTAGACATAAGATAGGCATGTGGATGGGTCGTATTCGACTGTAACACGGTGCGTGAGCGATGATATGTGCGGGTAGTCACACTGATCGCGCATAGGATGGCTTCTATTGATTTGTTTCAAAAGAACCTTCCTCGAGGTGCACGAACTTTCTCAACACTTGAGATGCCTTATGCTAGACATAAGATAGGCATGTGGATGGGTCACATTCGACTGCAACGTGGTGCGTGAGCGATGATATGTGCGGGTAGTCACACTGATCGCGCATAGGATGGCTTCTATTGATTTGTTTCAAAAGAACCTTCCTCGAGGTGCACGAACTTTCTCAACACTTGAGATGCCTTATGCTAGACATAAGATAGGCATGTGGATGGGTCGTATTCGACTGTAACACGGTGCGTGAGCGATGATAGGTATGGGTGGACATATCATTCGCGTGTAGGATAGTAGATGCTGAGCAAATCATAAACTTTTGAAACAGCCCAATAGCGATGCCCTTGGAAATTCCTATGGTGTGGCTATTGGTGTGTTGCAAAAGTTTTGGAAAGGATGGATCAATACTTATGCACTGCTTTCGGGGCCACATGTATATATTAAACAGTGGTCGGTAAATGGCTGAATACAGCGAACATATAACTCATTATGATGATCCATTTATGATGGTAGCCTATGATTCAGCAACTCCTATCTCTACCTCCCCGTGGTACCGACTGGGATACGAGCAACCTTCGGAAAGATCGAGTAACCAACCTCGGTGGGACCTTAGGTCGTATGCAGACAGAGAAGGGGGCACTCGGGCCCCAAAGCTTAAGGTGTGTATACGATCCGTGCCGATAGTTGAATGGTGGAAGGGGCGATACAAATATGAAGCCGCGAACGGACCCTGTGGGGTACCGGGGCAAACCTCACAGTAATGTTGCCCTTGCTGTGGTATGGCAGGGTAGTCCACAGTCGACCATATATTTTCCCTAGCGACTCGTGGGAACCACATGAAAAGCAAAACCAACCCAATGCGAAGATCGAAGCGTATTCATCACCCTAAGAAGTGTCCTTGTTGTGTTAACTCAGTGGCATCGTCGTCCTCATCGTCGTCCTCATCGTCATCATCGTCCTCATCATCATCGTCCTCGTCCTCGTCCTCGTCCTCGTCCTCGTCCTCGTCCTCGTCCTCATCGCTATTCCCTTCTCCGGTTATAGATATAAATCCGGATGAAGAATCGAAGAGCGAGCAGCAGTGGTCTGACCACCCATTAGCACCGTCATCGCCATCCGAAATGACACAAGACCCACTGTACGAAGAATCGAAGAGCGAGCAGCAATGGTCTGACCACCCCTTAGCATCGCCATCGTCATCCGAAATGACACAAGACCCACTACACGTGGAATCGAATAGTGAGCAGCAATGGTCTGACCACCCCTTAGCAACGCCACCCTTATCAGTATCATGGGAACCACTAGCATCGTCATCCAGAGTGATGCAACTACCCCAGTCCCCTTCTGTAGACATAGAGTCGTTTGATACACAGCAGACGATCCAATTAGACTCTCTGAAAGAACTCAGAGTTGTCCTAGAGCCGATAGATGCTAGTCAATATGATATACAAACCATAAGACTATCTAGAACTGAAACAAGAATGTTCATCTTGCACCACTACGACATGGGTGATTCAGTGTCGGACACCCTCTTGGCATTGAATTCCACATATGGACAAACTGTTACTCGTAGAACGGTTACGATGTGGTACAAAAGGTTCGATACCGACAGGAACTGCGCGGATCGTCCACGCAAAGGCCGTCCGAAGGCAATCGATAACACAGCAACACTGCTTGCTGATGTGAAACAAAACAGCCAGCAATCTACGAGGTCTATGGCCCAGAAATACAACTGTTCGGCAGCGACTGTTATGCGAACGTTGCATAAACTAAACTATGTGCCAAAAAGAATGGGATACCACCCACACAAGCTAGACCCAGTCAACCTTGCAAAGCGGGTGAAACTAGCCCAACGACTACTCAGACAAAGTGAACGAGACCAGGGTATGCTCGATAATTTGGTCACTTGTGATGAATCTAAGATACCCATGTTTGCGCCTCACAGAGGCATACATTGGATCGTAAAAGGCGCCATGCCGAAGACAATCGCCAAAGACAGGATGAATCGCAAGTGGAACATGCTCTGTGTGTTTTGGGATCGACGAGGCATTATACACTGGGAATTGCTAGACAAGGGTGTATCTGTTAACCGTAAACGATATCAGAAGCAGCTGGAAAAGGTGGCTGGTATACTGGGAGTGAGTAAACATAGGCCGGTACCCCTACTACACGATAACGCTCCGTGCCATAGGGCACATGAAACGATAGATAAGGCGAGGAGCCTGGGATTTAACATATTGAACCATCCTCCTTACTCACCAGACATCAGTCCATCGGACTACCATTTATTCAGGTCATTGAGTAATAAGCTTAGGAATAAACTCTTCAGGACTAAGGACGAGATGAGCGCATTCCTAAAAGAGTTCTTCGATAGCAAGCCTCCTACGTTCTATGCCAGAGGCATAGATTCCCTACCTGCGAGGTGGAAGCGGGTCATAAAATACGGTGGTAAATACTGCTTCTAGGTCAGTGTTATGTCATGTATGTTATGTGTTGTGTATCGTCCAATAAAAAAGAGAGAAGCCCCCCTAAATGTGTGGGGCTTCTCTCTTTTTTATTAAATTCCCCTGCGCCTTAATCTATGCAACACGCATTACATCTGGTTCTACGGCTAAGTCCCAGAAACGAGGTCATAAGTCGAAAAAATTCTAAGTCCGAACAATATTCTAAGTCCAAGAAATATGTTCCCGGATCACCCCCCATCGGAATCCGACCCACACCCGGCACTGGTACTGATTACGGTGTCCCAAGTTGCCCCGATCGAACGAGGTGTCTCTGCTAGCGGTATAAGCTGTGCACCATGTCCTGGAATGCAAAGTAGCATGTTTTGGCAAAGTCCCCCCCCCCAGCACAGCACAGCACAACAGTTTGTTCAATTTCTCACTGCGCGACCCAGCACGCAGTACGTGTAACAATGCCCCATCAGCATCGGCGCGGCACAGTAGCTTGTGCAGTATTGCCCTTGCGATGCGCTATGTGATGGGCGGGTGCGTCGTGTCCCGTAAGAGAGAAGTCCCACCGTGGTAGCTTAGTGCTGCCCGCGCTGGCTGCTTCTCTCTTTTTTCATTAAATCGCATTGCGCCTGGTAGTATGCAATCGTGCGTGTGTGTGAAATCATCCCATGGCCGGGAATAACAACTGTCAAGTGTTGTCCCCCAGCACAACACAGCACACAACAGTCTGCGCGAGCCAACGCCCGCAGTACGCAGCATCGGCGATAAGTACGATAATGCTATAACACCAAGTGCGTGTGTGAAGCCATTCCCCTCGCTGGATATTACTTTACTTTTTTTTTATTTCATCCTGCGCCTGGTAGTATGCAACCGCGTATGTGTGTGAAACCATTCCATGTCCTGGAATGACAAGTCTCAAGTGCACAACACCCGCACACCAGCACCCGCAGTACGCAATGTGTAAAACACTGCCCCGCCGACAATAACACTAAGTCCCAGAAAGCGTCCATGTCCCCCCAGCATACAGCACACAACAGCGCAACAGTTTGTTCAATTTCTCACTGCGCGACCCAGCGCGCAGTACGTGTAACATTGCCCCATCAGCATCGGCGCGGCACAGTAGCTTGCGCAGTCTTGCCCGGGTGCGTCGTGTTCCGTAAGAGAGAAGTCCCACCGTGGTAGCTTAGTGCTGTCCGCGCTGGCGGCTTCTCTCTTTTTTCATTAAATCGCTTTGCGCCTGGTAGTATGCAATCGTACGTGTGTGTGAAATCATTCCATGTCCTGGAATGACAAGTCTCAAGTGCACAACACCCGCACACCAGCACCCGCAGTACGCAATGTGTAAAACACTGCCCCGCCGACAATAACACTAAGTGCCAGAAAGCGTCCAAGTCCCCCCAGCATACAGCACACAACAGCGCTGCGCGAGCCAACCCCCGCAGTACGCAATGTGTAAAACACTGCCCCGTCGACCATAACACTAAGACCCAGAACGCGTCCACGTCCAGGAATGCAAAGTGTCAAGTGTTGGAAAAGTCCCCCACACAGCGCACACAACACAACAGCGCAACGGTTTGTTGAATTTCTCACTGCGCAAGCCAGCACTCGCAGTACGCAGTGTGTATAACACTGCCCCGTCGGCAATAACACCAAGTCCCAGAACGCGTCCACGTCCCGGAATGCAAAGTGTCAAGTGTTGGAAAAGTCCCCCACACAGCGCACACAACACAACAGCGCAACGGTTTGTTGAATTTCTCACTGCGCAAGCCAGCACTCGCAGTACGCAATGTGTAAAACACTGCCCCGCCGACAATAACACTAAGTGCCAGAAAGCGTCCAAGTCCCCCCAGCATACAGCACACAACAGCGCTGCGCGAGCCAACCCCCGCAGTACGCAATGTGTAAAACACTGCCCCGTCGACCATAACACTAAGACCCAGAACGCGTCCACGTCCAGGAATGCAAAGTGTCAAGTGTTGGAAAAGTCCCCCACACAGCGCACACAACACAACAGCGCAACGGTTTGTTGAATTTCTCACTGCGCAAGCCAGCACTCGCAGTACGCAGTGTGTATAACACTGCCCCGTCGGCAATAACACCAAGTCCCAGAACGCGTCCACGTCCCGGAATGCAAAGTGTCAAGTGTTGGAAAAGTCCCCCACACAGCGCACACAACACAACAGCGCAACGGTTTGTTGAATTTCTCACTGCGCAAGCCAGCACTCGCAGTACGCAATGTGTAAAACACTGCCCCGCCGACAATAACACTAAGTGCCAGAAAGCGTCCAAGTCCCCCCAGCATACAGCACACAACAGCGCTGCGCGAGCCAACCCCCGCAGTACGCAATGTGTAAAACACTGCCCCGTCGACCATAACACTAAGACCCAGAACGCGTCCACGTCCAGGAATGCAAAGTGTCAAGTGTTGGAAAAGTCCCCCACACAGCGCACACAACACAACAGCGCAACGGTTTGTTGAATTTCTCACTGCGCAAGCCAGCACTCGCAGTACGCAGTGTGTATAACACTGCCCCGTCGGCAATAACACCAAGTCCCAGAACGCGTCCACGTCCCGGAATGCAAAGTGTCAAGTGTTGGAAAAGTCCCCCACACAGCGCACACAACACAACAGCGCAACGGTTTGTTGAATTTCTCACTGCGCAAGCCAGCACTCGCAGTACGCAATGTGTAAAACACTGCCCCGCCGACAATAACACTAAGTGCCAGAAAGCGTCCAAGTCCCCCCAGCATACAGCACACAACAGCGCTGCGCGAGCCAACCCCCGCAGTACGCAATGTGTAAAACACTGCCCCGTCGACCATAACACTAAGACCCAGAACGCGTCCACGTCCAGGAATGCAAAGTGTCAAGTGTTGGAAAAGTCCCCCACACAGCGCACACAACACAACAGCGCAACGGTTTGTTGAATTTCTCACTGCGCAAGCCAGCACTCGCAGTACGCAGTGTGTATAACACTGCCCCGTCGGCAATAACACCAAGTCCCAGAACGCGTCCACGTCCCGGAATGCAAAGTGTCAAGTGTTGGAAAAGTCCCCCGCACAGCGCACACAACACAACAGCGCAACAGTCCGGCACTGATATTAAGTCCAATTCGATAACACAATAACACCAAGGCAACATCGAGGGTAAGAATGCGCGTGTCAAGTGTGATGAAAAGTCTCCCCCACACAGCGCACACAACACAACAGCGCAACAGTTTGTTTAATTTGTCACTGCGCGAGCCAGCACTCGCAGTACGCAGTGTGTGCATCGGCCCGGCACTGGTATTAAGTCCAATTCGATAATACAATAACACCAAGCCAACATCAAGCACAGCACAGCACAACAGTTTGTTTTATTTCTCACCCGCAGTACGCAGTGTGTATAACATCGACAACGGCGCGTACATGACTATTGAAAAAAAAAAACAACACATTCACACATTGGTCACACATCATCATCTTTACCTACGGGAAAACTGAAACTGTTGGAAAAAAGTTCAACTATTGAAAAAATGTCAACTATTGAAACAAGTAACCAACTATTGAAACAACCAACACCTTAGGCACGGCCCAAGTACAAGTACGAGTTCAATAGTAGGGTTACCCCCCATCGGAATATGACCGACACCCGGCACTGGTACCGATTGCGGTGCGTGAACATTTCCCGACCCAGCATGGTGTCTCGGCTAGCGGTACAAGTCTATCCAAGGCACTCCTATAACGATGCCCCCAGTGTGGTATATACCCATACCGAGGCAACGTTGGTATGACCATGTTTACACTATTGTGGGGAAAGTTGGTGAGTGAAAAGTTTGAGGCATAACTTGCGAAGCTTGTATGGATGTTCGGTAGTACGATGCCGTACGGGTGGGGTCAAGTTACTGTCGGTAGGGTCGAACGTCTATCGAATCCAGTGAGTCTGGTCGGCACCAGGGAGGGTAAACCTTTTGAGCTTGTATCGAATCCAGTGAGTCTGGTCGGCACCCGGGAGGGTAAACCTTTTGAGCTTGTATCGAATTCAGTGAGTTTCGTGTGTCGAACCCCTACCCTCACTACGTGGTGAGACGTACGTACTCCAGTGTGTGGTGTCGTGTCGTGCGTTGAACGTCGAAGGGGCATAAGGCGATTGTGGCTTTCTCGTGTGCCATGCGAACCCTGTGCAGTACGGTGTGTCGAACATTGAAATACCTCCCATGTAAGACGCATCGCATCAGTGCAGCTAGTAGCACCACACGGGTAGTTACCGCTCTCTCGCTCCGAGTTTTTTTTCTCCATTGTTATGCCTCCTCAGCGTATGCTGTAGGTATGCAGTAGGGGAAAAAAAGCGTGCGCTCGCTCGCTCGTCTGTGTGTGTTGGGTCGTTTACATCAATGTGGTGCAGCTACCTCGTGATAAGCGAGCGTGGACATGTGAACAATACCCCCTCTCACGCTTTTATGCGTGCTAGTAATTGTGTATGGGAATCTTTTGGCTAGTGTATGGCTATCGTGTATGCGAACGAGGAACGAATTTACCGAGGATGAACGTTGTGGTGATGTTGTGCGAAGTTAATATACATGCTAGACATAAGATAGGCATGTGGATGGGTCACATTCGACTGCAACGTGGTGCGTGAGCGATGATATGTGCGGGTAGTCACACTGATCGCGCATAGGATGGCTTCTATTGATTTGTTTCAAAAGAACCTTCCTCGAGGTGCACGAACTTTCTCAACACTTGAGATGCCTTATGCTAGACATAAGATAGGCATGTGGATGGGTCGTATTCGACTGTAACACGGTGCGTGAGCGATGATATGTGCGGGTAGTCACACTGATCGCGCATAGGATGGCTTCTATTGATTTGTTTCAAAAGAACCTTCCTCGAGGTGCACGAACTTTCTCAACACTTGAGATGCCTTATGCTAGACATAAGATAGGCATGTGGATGGGTCGTATTCGACTGTAACACGGTGCGTGAGCGATGATATGTGCGGGTAGTCACACTGATCGCGCATAGGATGGCTTCTATTGATTTGTTTCAAAAGAACCTTCCTCGAGGTGCACGAACTTTCTCAACACTTGAGATGCCTTATGCTAGACATAAGATAGGCATGTGGATGGGTCGTATTCGACTGTAACACGGTGCGTGAGCGATGATATGTGCGGGTAGTCACACTGATCGCGCATAGGATGGCTTCTATTGATTTGTTTCAAAAGAACCTTCCTCGAGGTGCACGAACTTTCTCAACACTTGAGATGCCTTATGCTAGACATAAGATAGGCATGTGGATGGGTCACATTCGACTGCAACGTGGTGCGTGAGCGATGATATGTGCGGGTAGTCACACTGATCGCGCATAGGATGGCTTCTATTGATTTGTTTCAAAAGAACCTTCCTCGAGGTGCACGAACTTTCTCAACACTTGAGATGCCTTATGCTAGACATAAGATAGGCATGTGGATGGGTCGTATTCGACTGTAACACGGTGCGTGAGCGATGATAGGTATGGGTGGACATATCATTCGCGTGTAGGATAGTAGATGCTGAGCAAATCATAAACTTTTGAAACAGCCCAATACACCCAAAGTTAGTTTTTAGCACATTTTATGGCATCCCGTTTTTTTACATTAAAAGAGCTAAAAAATAACAGAAAACGTTCTACTCCCCAATACGTGTATATCATTTGTATAATATATATATGCTAGAGCCAATATGAGCAAGCGAAACAGGAGACACATTGAAATGAAAGCATATAAAAGCTTTTCGTATAGTTTGCCAAATACACGGCCCAGGCAGAGAAAGATATATTCTCGTTTATGTTCTTCTTTATCCTCTTAGAAAACACTTTCCAACTTCATTTTGTGATGAGGTGTAATATTAACAGCACTGGCAGCTATATGGATAGCGTGGTCGTGTGAAATAGCTTTGCATTCCAGCCGGCCTTGGTTCGATCCCCATTGACGTCATATGATTTTTTTTGCACAATCCCAAATGAAATGAGAAAAGAAAACAGAAAGAGATGTCTGCTCGCATACATACAAACCTTTTTTTATGCTTTTAAAACAGCTCATTATTTGCGCATTTGACCGCACACGAAATGGCATTATTTCTGCCAAAGATGAAATGTTATCAGCCAACGCTAGTTTGGGTGTAGTAGGGATAAGATCAACAGTGAACACTTCGTGATGTAGAAAGCCGAGATGAAGCCGAGGGAGGATTCACGGGGTTGTGTTGAACTTTGATTGTGTTAGTAGCCAGGAAGATAGGATGTTCACATACTAGGCATACTAGTCAGTTACTCAAATGGTACAAAATTGAATGTGTCAACGAATAACGTTGAAAGAGGATATACAGAAGCTAATTACAGATTTCCAAATCATATTTTTCGCATTATGAAAAAAAACAGAACATATCACGAACTAA
>NW_026599879.1:0-18001 GCF_029784135.1 Toxorhynchites rutilus septentrionalis
TCACAGTGTTACATGGAAAGAAAACATTCAAATAAACTCTTTAACATGAATATATTTTGAAAATTCCCAAAGGAACTGGCAGATTATTTTCAGCAACGATTAGATATTTCCACATTTTCCTCGATACTGGAAGCCCACCAGTGGTTAATGCCAACTCGATAACCACCTGTTAATAGCACTTGATTGAAACATATTTGGTCACAGTGTAACATGGATAGAAAACATTCAATTAAACTCTTTCACATGAATATATTTTGAAAATTCCCAAAGGAACTGGCAGATTATTTTCAGCAACGATTAGATATTTCCACATTTTCCTCGATACTGGAAGCCCACCAGTGGTTAATGCCAACTCGATAACCACCTGTTAATAGCACTTGATTGAAACATATTTGGTCACAGTGTAACATGGATAGAAAACATTCAATTAAACTCTTTCACATGATTATATTTTGAAAATTCCCAGAGGAACTGGCAAATTATTTTCCGGATCTTTCTCGATGCTGAATGGCATCCAAACGGAAAGAATTCCGCGCGTGTATGTGTGTGTGTGTGTGTGTGTGTAGCGGCTGCTTCGAGATCTTCCCGGGGAAGAGTTTGTGGCATCACTCTCCTCCTGATGGATTCCCTTCTGGCCTAAGGTGCACAAACAGGCTCTTGGTGACACCGTTCATTCGCGCTTTCATGATAAACGAAGAGCTTCACCACAACAGCGACAACATGCTCCAATCGCTGTTCAATTAGAACTGAGTGGATTTCCGAGCGGCGCTCGCTTATATACCGATTGGTGATTTCAATAGCCTGTTTTGAAAGCAATTTTAAGACTATTGAAACAAGTTTTTGGATCAGAAAGTAACAAGTATAGAACGCGTAGACATTTTATCTATCGAATGAAGTGTTTATCATACCATTTCGTTCAGTTGTTTAGGAGCTATTAACGCTCAAAATCTCGGTCTCCGGCGTAACGCTTTCGTTTTCGAAACTTTGATTTTACACCCCGGTATAGAAATGAAAGACGTAGTCCTACGTCAAAAGACGGGTGGGTAATGTCGGGGACATAACCGGAGTGACGTAGGACTATACAAAGGGGACAGCTTTTGTTAAATATATATTTTAAATACATTGTTTTATTTTAAATACGTGAATACCTACCTGAAAAATGGATTAGTTTACTGTTTACTCTTTATGAATATGTTGATGGTTCTGAAAAGAACCTTTCGTGTTGTGTTTTTGTTATCACTCGATATTCCCATCTTGTTCGGTTAAACCTTCCTGTTTAGCTATTGCGTTTGCCACTCGCCACAGCTTTCACAGTTGGAAAATTTCTTCCCATCCAGCTTGTGACATGTTGTTCAGTAAATTACATTTAATGCGACGTGCCGGAGAAACACTTTGCCACTCACTGAAACTAATTGTTGCCTTGATGAGCGCCGTACCGAAGCTGCTCTGTTCTTGATGCGGGTTTTCTGATTGTCGTGAGCAGCTTTTCACTCTATAATCGCTGCTCCGACGGCCGAAACTCTATAATCGCTGTTAGGTATACTGGTGCTCCGGCACCAATCCGTTCGGCATAGTTACCCTTGCGGAGCAATCAGTGAATGCGACCAACAGGGAACTGGAGACCTGCACGGTTCGAGTGAGACTTTGCCTTTCCCTTAACTTGTCCTCCTTTGTTACGTCCACGATGCCGATGCCGTACAACCACACGGGTTTGCGGTTTGAAAGAAAATAAGATATTTTTTTGGCGAATATACTCTTTTTTGGCGATATACTCTAGCGGTACACACTCACAGGATAGAGACAAATCGGCAGACTCAGCCAGAGGGGCGAGTCCAACGAGACGAACGAATGAGCGTTAAAAGGGAGCGATGGCAAAAAAATACATTCATTACGATTTGTTCGCTCGTTGGATTCACATGCAGGCTAAAAAGGGTCCTTTTCAGGATCACAAAATTATCTTCAATCTAAAGAGTTTATTGTTTTGTTATCACTCGATATCCCCATCTTGTTCGGCTAAACCTTTCTGTTTAGCGATTGCATTTGCCACTCGCCACAGCTTTCACAGTTGGAAAATTTCTTCCCATCCAGCTTGTGACATATTTTACAGTAAATTACATTCAATGCGAAGCGCCACTCAGTGTCGCATTGGAGGCGATTTCAACCTGTAATTGAACATTTGCGATGACAGTGGTACAGTGTCGACTTTCAATGTGGGGTCATAATTTGGATCTCTATGTTTACAAAAATGTCCAACTAAATAAGTCGCATTACATGTCCGTCCAATTAGCTAAATGTCGAACTATTTGTAAATTAATGTACTTTCAATCTGGAAACAATTTAAGAATTAGTGAAAATTGAATAATCAGGAAAGTCCCCAACTATCAATAAGCTCAGAACAACTGCCAAATTCACATACTCATCAGATCCTGGCAAACAAATTATGAAAAAATCAATTTGTGTTTTATTATTATTTTGGATAATGTTTTAGAAAGCATTGAACTGTATCTCCTAAACTCTTTTTTGGAAGGTTTAATGGCCCTGAAAAGCGCCTTGTTTTATGGAATGGTTCCAATTTAGAAAACTTAGTACTCGTGGTTTGGAAAAAAACCATTTCGAACGCCCTCGATGCCGCCTTGTTCTGGATTTGCCACCAAAGCAGTTTGTATAAAGAACAAACTTTTTTCTTCTGCTACCTGATGCCGTTTTGCGATTGCGTTTGCCACTCGCCACTCGCTGCAACTGCCTGTTGTCTTGATGTCCCCCGAACCGAATGTGTTCTGTTCCGAATGCGGGTTTTCTTATCGTTGCGAGCAGCTTTGCCAGCTAACTCGATCACTTCGGCGGCCGAAACTATATAACGCCGGCTAGGTGGACTGGTGCACTGGTACTAACGCGCTCGGCCTAGCTACCCTTGCGGGGAACTCCAGATCAACACGGTTCGAGCGGGATTTTGCCTTTCCCTTCACTTTTCCTCCTTTACCATGTCCAGACATGGCTGCTTGGGTTGGTTTGTTGATGTGTTGTGATGCGAACCGATGTGGTGTACGGTTTGAATGAGAATGATCGTTACGGCAGCGGAGCGGGGATTTTTAAGCTGACTGGCTGGCTCGAGAATTACGCATGTGTGAGACTGCGACCAATGTTTCGTTCATTTTTTTCTTTTTCCTTTCCAATCGTGCTTCATTCTATTTCGCTGCTGCTCTGGTTGCCCGTTTTGGTCGGTACGATTCGAGGAGCACAAAATAGACCAATCAAAAATGGGCACATAGTGCATTTTGACAATGCTTGATATTTCACAATTCTTCAATTATTTATCTCAAGAAAAATGAAATGTTATTCGTTATGATAGATGCGTAGATATATTTCCTATCAATTGATGCAAAAACCTTTGCGATCTATTGAGAAATGCCTACGTCCTACGTCAAAAAAAACCAACATGTCGTTACACGAACCGAGCGGACAACGGACGCGTCCACACCAACATATTCTGCATTCAATATTTATTACATGAATTATCCAGGGAATTGAAACAAATTTCACTGGATCCCATTGAATCTAGACAGAAAACACATGTTCACATTGAATTAACACATTTTTAACCGAAATACCAAATAAACACTACGCTACTAATATAAATGCTACGAGAAAAGATAGAGCAAAAACGAGCACGTCTAGTCCGCACCGATGCTCAACCCGAACTCCTATTTTTGCCGCGAACGATTTTGGCCATTTACATACCAAACGAATCGGAAATTCCCTAAGATTTATTTGATATGGTATACATTACAATCCCGCAGTATGTATATGGTTAAAATTGATGAAAATTGGAAGCATTCCCAGTTACTCATACATTTGTTCTATCCATTAGTGTGCTTTCCCGAACAGAGCTGTCAATAACGAGCAACTTATCGACGAGCAACGAAGGGGAAATCGTAAGATGTAAAGTGAACAAAGGAAAAGAAGAAGAACGAAGGGGAATATTTGCCTAGAGTATAAACAGTGGATCTCGCTGAGCTGGAGGCGAGCTGGCGTAGTGGTAACATCCGTACCTCTCACGCTCAAGGTCACGAGTTGAATTCTCACTCCCGACATTCTTCCGAAAAATGGAAGTAAAAGTGACGAACCAGTCAAAAGTGTTGAAAGTCACTATAATACAGACAAAAAAAAAAAAAAAATCTCGCTGAGCTAAACACTAGAGGCGAATGAACTTCCAAGTTTAAAGCCTCTTAAAAACAAAGAAAGTAAAGAAAAGAGGCAAACTTCCATTCTTCCTGAGGAAATCGACTGAACAACATCGTTACTGTGCGATATGGACGGCGGGGCCTGCGAATGCCTTTCTCAAGGCAATGGGGGTGGAGGAGTAATATGATGTAATGTTTTCCAAGGGCTTTTTTGAAGGTTAGAGACGAGTGAACTGAAGAAGTTTGAAGTCTCAAGCATGGAAGGAAGGCAAACTTTCAGTATTGTTCTGTATTCAAAGCAATGACAATCGCTTGTTCTTCCTTGTTTTGCGTCATCACATTGCTTCGTTTCGGATTGAGCTGTGGACGCGACCAAATTACTCACTCGCTGATGTCTCTAGCATTGCAATCATTGCATCAAACTGACACCATTGCATTAAGGTTCTCAGCTACCCAATTGTGTGGGAAATCATCAAGCTAGGCTATCGTCAGCTCACCAATAAAATAAATGTTTTGGGATTTCGTCAGTGATTTGGTTTCGCATGACGGTAGGAAAGCTTTCTCCACAAAGGCTCCCGCTCTCACTCCCGTGTGCATTGGCCCTGTAACGATGCAAAAACCGCCTAATTTTTTATGCTATGATAGATGATTTGGTGTTGGGTGATGCGAATTATGCAGTGTAATGATAAATATAAACAAGGAGGAGAAATAGGAGGAGGGAAATATTTACGCTAGGGTGATAGTAATGAATCTCTGCTGAGACAAATATTCGGCCTTTTCCCAGCAGTTAACATTGTTTGTTTCCCGTCATCAATGCATTGGACTGACGCTATGGTGAAACAAGTGTTGAGGTTGTGCACCAAAAAATTATTTGGGGAATACCAAGTTATTCAATAAGTTATTAATTTATTTGGGTTCGCGTACCAACCGCAAAACTGCTTTCAACTAGGATTGCATTTGCGCTAATCTTGATCATAAAGAAGCAGTGCAGCTGCGCTTATCTCGAGCATGTATTGTTCTGCGAGCACAAGATTCAATCATCAAACAATTATCATCAAATTATTCTACAATAAAAAAAAACATTTCAGGGCGACCAAACTGGTAGAATGATTATTTCAAAATTTGCGTAGCATTATAATCTCCGCAAGTTATAAACAAGCGATTTGAATTAAACTACAGCGTAGTTCTACGTCAACAATGCGGTCGTGTCTTGAACACAACCTCCTATATTTTTTTTTGAACGAGAAATCTCCCGGTCAGAAGAGGACTCGATCCCGAACCCCCGGTTTGATATGTATGTGACCTAAGATAAGATCAGACAACTGGCTTCTTACTCTTCTTCGTCGTCCAAAAACGAAGCCATGACATGAAGATGCCGAATATTATAAAATTTCGGATTTTTTAAATTTCAGTTTTTATGAATCGTAACATTTGTTTGGTGCAAATTTGATGATTTTGCATATTTTCAAATAGGCAATCTCAAATGTTTTAAAAATATAAAATATAATAAGTCTTTTATATACCCATATCTATAATATAATAATGATATCCATAACAACTCGTCCAATATTGTCTGGAGAGTCTTTTCTCCGTGCAAACGGCGCTCAATTCCATTGCAATTCAGGAACAACTTGAAAAGTGTGACTCTTTCGCAACACATGACCGTAGTACCGAATGCTTCGTATACAGCCGATAAACAAGATCATCTTGTTGGATTGGTGGACTTACTATCAAAGCGGCGAGAAGAATGTTCAGCCCAGAAATTGATGAACAGTGATGCAGCATCGACATCATATCGAATTTCAGCTTCATCTAATTTTAGTGATAATGTGGATGACATGAATATTGAATTCGACTATGAGTACACCGTCGATGAAGCGAAAACTTTCCTCGACAGAACAGAACAAAATTCGTTCACATCATCAAAATAAGTCAGCGGGAAAGAGCATGTCAGTCGTGTAATAATTGGTAGTCAGCAAAACACAACCTGGATGGAATCAACCATCTCTTTTTTCATATTTACAAGCTAGAGCTAACAACTCCCCTATCTGCATAATGAATGATGAGACTTTCCATTTCTTCTTAGCAATGTAAATTATATTCCGAAATATGAAATGGCATTAGGGACCTAACGGAACTAAATTGACACGTTTTGCCGTTCACTTTATTCCATTGTGAAAACAACACATACATAAACTTGCATATAATTCCTTCACATTTCCTTTAAACTCAATATCGTAATATTCATTAAATTCACTATTTCTAAATTCAATACAAATCCAACGCTATTTATTTTTATTGTCAACACTGAAAAAATCGACTTTGTTTACACAATTTATCGAAATCAGCCAATTAGAAATCAGAACGACTGACAGATATTTGGTCCGTAAAAGACCCCCTATTGTCTGATCTTATCTTAGTATGTGACTAGCTAGCTTTTTTTATAACCTGTACAGAACCACCCTATCCTCGGGCAGAACTCGATACAAGAGCGAATTGCTCATTCCGAAATATAACCTCACTCAGCAACGGCAGCAGCAGAAAATTCCAATTCGTAATCATATTCAATCCATATGACTGATTTTGCAGCCAACGGAACTCATCCTCCCATTTTTGCCTTGCGTATGAGTTAAAGGTGGAAATCAGGAAAAAAGCTTCCATATCTCTATTCGTTTTATTTTTTTTTATTTTCACAGAAAGCAGCGGAAGCAATATCACTCTCAGCATCACTCACCATTTCCCATGTCTTAAGGCACCTCTGAAGCCTTCCGCGTGTGTGAGGCTTTCGCTCGTTTCTCGTTTCCCACCGAGATTGTGCGTTGTTTTGAGTGATTTCGTACCTCGTTGATAAAAGGAGGAGCTAATTTCCGATTGACTCAAGAGATTTATTTCTATTTTCCTGACTTTGCACAGTGCCTTCTGGGAAAAGTGGCAGATGAAAAAATAACGTACACCGGAGTGGAAGGGCTTCCAATTGAAATTAAAGGCTTTCGGTATTCGATTTGATGGGAAATGCAGTGTCGATTTCGGAGGCTTTCAAGTGGTCTTAACTTCGAGCCTGCCAGCGGAGACACTCATACACATTATTTTATTCGTAATATAATCATCCCGGGATTATTCCTACTTTGTCGCATCCTCGTTCCAATTTTTCAAGTATGTTTGGGAGTGCGAGTAAAAATACTCGCTGCTAGATGTTAATCCCTGCAACATCGTAACTCTTGCGTTGCAATACAGCCAACACGATCTTGATATTCCCAGAGATACCACTTTTGAACTGGGAAACACTCTAAACCTAGGTGAAATAGGGGATTTCTGATTTCTTGAACTTGCTCCGCTTCTGGCAAACGGAGAGGGGCAAGAAATCCAGTGGAAGAAATTTGCAGAAATATAAATATTGTTATAAAAACATTTCACAACGACACAGAGTTGCGATTGCGTTCGGGAGAGAGAGAGGAAGCGAAAGATCAACCGACCCTCATATTCTATTGTGTGGAATTTTAGTTCTGATAACATGTGCTCCCACTTGCGAGTGGTTGCGGCAAATCTTCAGGGTAGCTTGCTCTCGGGCCGGGGGATGTAAGTTTGTTCTGAATCATTGATTACAGCTCGTCGTTCTCCCCTAACTTGTTTCCGAGGAAAATATAGTCTACATACGGATTGTGGGAGATACACACAAAGAGGAAGTACACACACACACACACATACACAATACCCTCCGCCAGAACCAGCCCATGATTTCTATTCCTTCGGACAAGGGGAATGGGTCTGTAAGGGATGCTGCTCTGCGTTGTAGTTTAAGAAAACATGAACGAAACGAAAAGGTTACCCCATAAGCCCGGGGATTATAACTGAAAGGACCAATCAAGGGTAAAATGAATGCTGCTCAAAATATGAACGTGTTCGGTGCTGTTGCTGTTGGATAGTAGTTAGAATGACTCGCTGCTGAAGGGTAGTGCTGTATTTTAAGATAAGGGTTGGCCGCTGGTTTTGTGGTTGAATCAGACGTTGTTCTGATTGGGAGAAACCTGAAGGAAAGAACAAAAAAAAATGATTGTTCGCCTGTGCTGTCAAGGAGATGTATTGGATAAAATGCTCTATTTCTATTGCGAAACCATCAAGTATATGTGATGTTAATACTAGCAGCGCACATCAACTTTAATTACAATTAAATTAGGTCTTGTTCTTCAGAATGGCATCAACAGATGAAACAAATACAGGGTGGGCCATTTAAAGTGGAAGCATCTGGCAACCCCATAACTTTTGACAGAGATGTCAGATTAACAAATGTCATACCGCGTTGGAAGCGTCATTTCAGTACAATTTTAACCATGGAACAATACACACCTAAACAACGCGCTGAAATTGTTCAGCTGTACATTCAAAATAACTTCTCAATTGTGGCTTTTGGCAAAAAATCATAATGTCTGATGAGGCGCATTTCAACTTGAATGGAGGAGTGAATAAACAAAATTGTCGGTTTTATGCTACTGAAAACCCTCAATTCATCGAAACGCAACCTCTTTACGACCAAAAAGTTACTGTGTGGTGTGGCATTTATGCCGATAAAGTCATCGGCCCGTTCTTCTTTGAAAACGAAAATGGAGCAACGGTAACCGTGAATGGGGAGCGTTATCGGACAATGATAACCGATTTTTTATTGCCATTTGTTCGTGAAAATGAATTGGACAATTACTGGTTCCAACAGGACGGCGCTACATGCCATACAGCGGCTGCCACGACCAAATTATTGCGCGAAATGTTCCCCGGAAGATTAATATCGAAAAACGGCGATTATGACTGGCCACCGAGATCACCTGATTTGACGCCTCCTGACTTTTTTTTATGGGGATATTTAAAATCCAAGGTATACACTGGTAAACCAAGGACCCTGGCTGCGCTGAAAGACAATATCCGACAAGAAATTGCTGCCATATCGGCCGAAACATTGGGCAAAGTGATGGAAAATGCCGAAAAAAGGACACATTTTGCGGTCAAGGCCAGAGGCGGTCATTTACGAGATATCATAATCAAAAAGTAGTTAGAACAAATCTCCTTGGACCAAAATAAATGAATTTAAAAAAAAAAATTAAAATTCCACTTCTTTACTTTGCTATTGCAAAAACAAATCCTTCCACTTTAGATGCTCCCGTGGCCGAGTGGTTAGTGTCCCACACTATCATGCCGGGGGTTCGGGTTCGATTCCCGTTCTGGCCGGGGGATTTTTCGTCAAATAAAATTCTTCCGGCTTGCACTGTGATCATGCGTATTCTAGAGCTTGCCACTCCAGAGTACATTCAAGGCGTGTTATTCGGCATAGAAATCTCAACCAAGTACTATTAATAAAAATGACGCAAGTAATGCTACGCTGAGAAGGCAAAAGTTCCACTGGAACGATAGTGCCATTCAAGAGAGAAGAGAAGATACTTAAACGAGAAACGATGAGTTTCACAGCAACCGAAATTTGGGTGGATTTGAAGATATTCCTGAGGAAGAAGGAGAAGTATCAGCAGATTCGATAACAGAGGTTACCAGTACCATCGTCTGTATGTCCTTTCTGGAACAGGTCACCGAAGGAGTGATTCCAATTGATCCGCTGGTTTTCGTAATACGAAAATTTCTTCAAGTGTCCAAGACACGATCACTTTGTTGACGTAGAACTACGCTGTTATTTTGTTCAAGTCGCTTGTTAATATCTTCGGATATTATTTTACCCACACGCACATACTTAGGGGAACCGCGGGTAATACGGACAGGTGGGAGTAATATGGACACGTGGTTGATTTGTATAGTTAAATTTGAATTTCAGATTTCTGTTAATGAGAACACCTTCTACATGTTATTCTATGATATTCAAGCCACCCTATGGCAATGAATACTGATCAAAATTGGAATAGGGAAACAAAAACCGAGAATCATACATGATTCCGCGTGTGGATGAAGTTTAGGCTGCTTCGATATTAAGCATTTTGAGTGGTTTAGGATCAAAATTCAATTCGCTGATTGTTATATTTCGGTTTGTGAGTTAACAGAGAAGCGATATTAGGTATGTACGGAAAAGTAAATTCATTTGTGAGCAAAAAATTAAAATTATTGTAATAATTGTACTGGTGGGGTAAAACGGACAGTTGCCAGTGGGAGTGAGATGGACTGTGAAAATCAGTTTAATCTATTCATAAGGAATGCCCTGCGCATATAAATGGAAATTATGTCGCCAAATGTGGATTGTCAAGAAGCTGACTGCTGGAACGAAAAGCGAAATAGTTGAGGGTTGTCCGTTTATACTGCTGAAAAGCACGATATTACTTCTAGATGGATTAGTTCGATTTTTTAATCATTTAACATTCGGACATTCGTGATGAGTTCAGACCTTGGTTGAATAAAATTATTCCTCTCGCGATCGATAAACCTCTGCGCTTCATATATTACAAACCTGTCCATATTACCCGCATCGAAAAAAAATTGTACTTTTCGGTCTGTTTTAATTTCAGTAAAAACATTGAAAAATACTTCTTTGTAAAATATTTGGCCAATTAGTAAATTTTAGCAATTAAAACAGTATATTGAATGGCAAGAAACTGCATCAAAGTTTTGGGAAACATGAGTTTCCGAAGATATAATTGTAGTTCTTTTTAACATGCCGTTTTACCAAGCCCTCCCCTCCCCTATCTCCGCTTTGCGCTCTTCTCAACAGAAGCCCATTCTATTAATATTTCCGGTCTCGATTAGCTCAGCTGTCATCCTTTGTGGAGATAGTTTCGCTCTTGCGAAACCAAATCACACACAAAATTCCTGAACAATTATTTTCTGGGTGAGCTGATGATAGCCTAGTTTGATGATTTCCCACACAATTGTGTAGCTCAGAGCCTTAATGGAATAGCGTCAGATTGATTTAATGATTGCAATGCCAGAGACATCAGCGAGTAAGATATTTGGTCGCGTCAACAGCTCAATCCGAAACGAAGTCATGTCATGACGCCAAACAAGGAAGATCATGAACGAGCGATATTCATTGCTTAGTATCTAGAACGGTGCTGAAACTTTGCCTATTCTATTCTTTGTTTATGGGAAGCTTTTAACTTTTAAGAATAAGTGTAAGGAATAGGAAATAGGAAATAGGAAATAGGAAGGATGGAAGGATGGAAGGATGGAAGGATGGAAGGATGGAAGGATGGAAGGATGGAAGGATGGAAGGATGGAAGGATGGAAGGATGGAAGGATGGAAGGATGGAAGGATGGAAGGATGGAAGGATGGAAGGATGGAAGGATGGAAGGATGGAAGGATGGAAGGATGGAAGGATGGAAGGATGGAAGGATGGAAGGATGGAAGGATGGAAGGATGGAAGGATGGAAGGATGGAAGGATGGAAGGATGGAAGGATGGAAGGATGGAAGGATGGAAGGATGGAAGGATGGAAGGATGGAAGGATGGAAGGATGGAAGGATGGAAGGATGGAAGGATGGAAGGATGGAAGGATGGAAGGATGGAAGGATGGAAGGATGGAAGGATGGAAGGATGGAAGGATGGAAGGATGGAAGGATGGAAGGATGGAAGGATGGAAGGATGGAAGGATGGAAGGATGGAAGGATGGAAGGATGGAAGGATGGAAGGATGGAAGGATGGAAGGATGGAAGGATGGAAGGATGGAAGGATGGAAGGATGGAAGGATGGAAGGATGGAAGGATGGAAGGATGGAAGGATGGAAGGATGGAAGGATGGAAGGATGGAAGGATGGAAGGATGGAAGGATGGAAGGATGGAAGGATGGAAGGATGGAAGGATGGAAGGATGGAAGGATGGAAGGATGGAAGGATGGAAGGATGGAAGGATGGAAGGATGGAAGGATGGAAGGATGGAAGGATGGAAGGATGGAAGGATGGAAGGATGGAAGGATGGAAGGATGGAAGGATGGAAGGATGGAAGGATGGAAGGATGGAAGGATGGAAGGATGGAAGGATGGAAGGATGGAAGGATGGAAGGATGGAAGGATGGAAGGATGGAAGGATGGAAGGATGGAAGGATGGAAGGATGGAAGGATGGAAGGATGGAAGGATGGAAGGATGGAAGGATGGAAGGATGGAAGGATGGAAGGATGGAAGGATGGAAGGATGGAAGGATGGAAGGATGGAAGGATGGAAGGATGGAAGGATGGAAGGATGGAAGGATGGAAGGATGGAAGGATGGAAGGATGGAAGGATGGAAGGATGGAAGGATGGAAGGATGGAAGGATGGAAGGATGGAAGGATGGAAGGATGGAAGGATGGAAGGATGGAAGGATGGAAGGATGGAAGGATGGAAAGATAGAAGGATGGAAGGATGGAAGGATGGAAGGATGGAAGGATGGAAGGATGGAAGGATGGAAGGATGGAAGGATGGAAGGATAGAAGGATGGAAGGATGGAAGGATGGAAGGATGGAAGGATGGAAGGATGGAAGGATGGAAGGATGGAAGGATGGAAGGATGGAAGGATGGAAGGATGGAAGGATGGAAGGATGGAAGGATGGAAGGATGGAAGGATGGAAGGATGGAAGGATGGAAGGATGGAAGCGGAATAAAACTGATCTTCCATCATCTTGCGCCCGCACATATCTCGAACTATGGTGATTATAGACCAAAGAGGTGCTCTCGATGAGGATGATGGAGTTGGTGGGTGAATTTAAGTTTCTCTTCACTACACAGAGGATATGGTCATCGCTGTCGTAATGGGATTTCCATTGCCTTTGTTCTCAATGTCTCAATCTTTCAATACAGGCTGTACTTGATAGAAAATGAAATTCAGTGCTATGGAATTCTATGTTGCCTTCTTCCCTGTTAGCATACGACCGATGACCTCACCGAAGCTAGCTACCCGATCTTTTCGAAAATTGCTCAATTTATTAGGAAAAAAAACTATTCAAAAAATAGACTTGTTCATATATCACTGGTAGGTAGAGTTTAAATCTGATGAGGAACAACGGAGCAATTTCCGTAATGGTGATTCTAGGAAATTTATCCATTGAACCGTGTTAATACAGTTTTGATATACTAACTCCCCTCTCGTATGGAAATGAAAAAAAAACTCTATCTCGGTTGTTTTTGAACCTTTTATTGACACTCCGATCACATCAAAACTCGTAATAATCGTTTCTGCAAATACACTCGACAAAAAAATTAGAGTAACAGAAAGCGAAGTCGGAAATTTTAAGTGATTTTTGACATGTTGTAAATTCGTAAAAAATCAACGCATATCGATAGGATTTACATCATTTTGACGCTACATGTATTAAAATATTTTACGTACATATTTTTACAACAATATCGGGAAGAAATTAAACATATTTTTTTCTCTGTTTTTTTCAGGACTAAAACATTTTTTTGCTAACCAACTCAACACCAAATCCAATTAATTTCATCAACAAGCTTTCATTTGGTTCCTTGAACGTTCCTGTAGCACCTTCCCATACGGAGATATTTCAGTTCGAATGTAAAATTACCCCTTCGTCTTTGATGATGAATTTTTTTTTTTTTTTTATCCAGTTCATTTATTTGTAAGGCTCAATCGCATAAGCTTTGCGGAGCCGCTAATTCAAGGTTTGTTTATACAAAGTTTCAACTAATTTCTATGTTTAGTAGGATTCGACCGAGTACTCGCGGTTTACTCGAGGTTAAAAGGGCAACATTTTTGTGGGACGGGTCAGGTTGGGGATATGGATATGAGGTATCGTTGTCTCAACCGAGGGTTGCCGCACGCACTGTCGCATTGTGCATAATGACCAGGGATAGCGTCTGGTGTTCGACTAGCTGTCGAGGGTGGGCGACGGTGAGATGAGGGGACAAGACAAACAAACTAATAACGAAAAAGAAAAACACAAAAGCATTAAATACTTATACTAGACCGTTTCACAAACATATAGATCAACTGCATATAGCAGATGTCGCGAGTTCCCAACACGTCTCTAACAGGAACATAGGGTTGTCTTCCTTGGACCTCAAGGGCATTCAAAAGGTACTCTCTGGCTGCGTAATTATCCGTACATTGCCAAACTGCGTGATCGATGTCATCGTAACCGTTTCCACACCGACAGACGTTGCTTTGAACAAGATTTATTCTGTGGAGATGCACATCTAGCGAGTAGTGGTTGGACATAAGTCTACTCATTACACGAATGAAGTCACGACTTAAGTCCAAACCTTTGAACCACGCTCTCGAAGAAACCTTTGGAATAATTGAATTTAACCACCGCCCAAGACTTCCAGTGTCCCAATCGGTTTGCCAACGCAAGAGGGAACTCTGACGCAGTAATTGGAAAAATTCATCGTATGAAATCTGTCTATCAAACAATTCGCCTTCCTGGGCACCCACCTTTGCGAGAGTGTCCGCCTTCTCATTGCCAGGAATTGAGCAATGAGAGGGGACCCAAACAAAGGTTAACTTATAAGATCTTTCGATCAGTGCACTCATCTGCTGTCTCACTTTTGTGAGGAAATAAGATGGGTGCCTACTAGTTTTCATCGACTGGAGAGCCTCAAGCGAACTGAGACTATCCGAGAAAATGAAGTAATGGTCTGCAGGCTTGTTGGAGATCATCCCCAATGCGAAGTCGATTGCTGCCAGCTCAGCAACATAAACGGAACAAGGTTCCTGCAGTTTACGGAAGGCGCTTGAATTTTCATTGAAAACACCGAAGCCAGTGGATCCATTGAGGCGAGACCCATCAGTGAAGTATCTTTTCATGCAATTGACTTTTTGGTACTTTCGGTTAAAAATACGGGGAATGAAAGTTGGTCGAAGCTGATCTGAAATCCCAAGTATTGCTTGTTTCATCGACAGATCGTATTCAATTGAGGAACTGCTGATGGTGAAGTGAGCACGGTCTGGAGTAAACGATGGAAGACAAATATCTGATGAAATATAGTGATGATAAATTCTCATAAACCGAGATTGTATATTTAGATGAAGCATTTTATCAAAGTTTTCAATCACAAGTGTGTTCGTGATACCGCATTTCACCAGTATTCGGAGAGAAAGTTCCCAGAATCGGTTCTGTAGAGGAGTTACTCCTGCCAGAACCTCGAGACTCATGTTATGCGTTGAGTGCATACAGCCGAGAGCTATACGCAGACAATGATATTAAATTCGTTCCAATTTTAGAAGGTGACTTTTAGCTGCTGAGAGAAAGCAGAAAGAGCCATACTCCAGAATAGATAGAATAGTTGTTTTATAAAGCGTTATGAGATCTCCCGGATGAGCTCCCCACCACGTGCCGCAAATCGAGCGGAGAAAGTTGACTCTTTTTTGACATTTTTGCTTCAAATACGTAATGTGGGTATTCCAAGTGCATTTTGAATCAAACCAGACACCAAGGTACTTGAAGGTCAATGATTGGGTAATGTTTCTCCCCAAAAGCTTAAGTTGCAATTGGGCTGGGGACCGCTTTCGAGTAAACACTACCAGTTCTGTTTTCTGCGGCGAGAATTCTATCCCTAAGTTCCTTGCCCAAGAAGACAAGTTATCTAGGGAATTTTGCAATGGTCTTTGCAAGTTTTCGGCATGGGGACCTCTGACGGAAACCACACCATCATCTGCAAGTTGTCTTAGCGTGCATTGTTCTGCCAAACAACTGTCAATATCTTTCACATAAAAATTATAAAGAAGGGGGCTGAGACATGAGCCTTGGGGTAGACCCATATAACTATTTCTGGAAGTTGTCAGCTGTCCAAGGGTGAAGTTCATTTGCTTTTCTGACAACAAATTGTACAAGAAGTTATTCAAAATTCCAGGAAGTCCACATCTGTTCAGATTGTCTGACAGAATTTCTATGGAAACTGAATCAAAAGCTCCCTTAATATCCAAGAATACTGAAGCCAGTTGCTCCTTGTGCGCAAAGGCCAGTTGAATATCTGTAGAAAGCAACGCTAGACAATCGTTTGTTCCTTTGTTCTTGCGAAACCCAAATTGTGTACTTGATAGCAAATTATTTGTCTCGATCCATTGATCGAGTCTTCGAAGGATCATTTTCTCCAGCAGTTTTCTAATGCACGAGAGCATAGCAATCGGACGGTATGAGTTATGGTCAGACGCTGGTTTGCCAGGCTTTTGAATTGCTATCACTTTGACCTGTCTCCATTCGGGTGGCACAATATTGTTTTCTAGTAGAGTATTGAATAAGTCTAGCAAGCGTCTTTTCGCGATATCGGGAAGATTTTTTAGAAGAACGAATTTAATCATATCGCTTCCGGGTGAAGAGTTGTTCGATGAAAGAAGAGCCATAGAAAATTCCAGCATTGAGAATGGTCTGTCCAGAGGTCCACCGCTCGGAGACGTTTCTCGGAGAATATGTTGGGCTGGAACTGAGTCTGGACAGACCTTTTTAGCGAAATCGAATATCCATCGGTTGGAGTATTCTTCACTCTCGTTGGTAGATGAGCGGTTACGCATGTTGCGAGCTACCCTCCACAAGGTGCGTATTGAGGTTTCACGAGAAAGACCTTCGATGAAATTGCGCCAGTAACCGCGTTTTTTTGCTTTAACTAATTGTTTCAGCTGTATTTCAAGCTTTGAATATTCCTCGAAGTGTGTGGATGTTCCATGTCTGCGAAAAGCTTTGAAAGCATCAGATTTTTTCAAATACAATTTTGTGCATTCATCGTCCCAGCCAGGAGTGGCTGGTTTTCTTTTAAATGAAGCACTTGGAACTTTTCTTTTTTGTGCTTCCAGTGAGCTTTTATACAATAAATCGACGAAGAATCGATATTCTTCCAATGGTGGAAGTATATCTATTGATTCGACACCGATTGTTACCGCCGTTGCAAATTTTTGCCAGTCGATGTTCCTTGTTAGATCAAATGGAACTCGAGATGGTTCAGTGGATTGCGGGCTACACTTGATTGATATATTGATTGGCAAGTGATCGCTACCATGGGGATCATTGATGACCTTCCACTGACAATCTAATGATAGCGAGTTTGAGCACAAAGATAGATCGAGTCGGCTTTCCTGAGCCGGAGGTTTTGCAATTCGTGTCACTTCACCAGTGTTCAAGATAGTCAAGTTGAAATCGTCACATAAATCGTAAAAAATAGCCGCCCTAGCGTCATCATAAAGATCGCCCCACCCAGTACCATGGGAGTTCATGTCACCCAAAATTAGAACTGGGGTTGAGAGAATCGAAATTAGATTCCAAAGTTGACTACGGCTAATGGAAGTATTCGGGGGAACGTATACTGAAGCTATGCAGAGTTCTTTATTCTTTGCAGTTATTTGACAAGCGACGATTTCGACGTCTGATAGAGCTGGGAGAGGAATTTTATAGAAAGAGTAGCACTTTTTGATCCCTAAAAGTACTCCTCCATAGGAATCATCTCTATCCAGGCGAATAATATTAAAATCGTGGAAGTTGAGTTCTGTGTCAGAAGAAAGCCATGTTTCGGAAAGAGCGAATATATCACAATCATAATTTTGAAGTAAAAACTTGAACGAGTCTAGTTTAGGCACTAGACTACGGCAGTTCCATTGTAGCACATTGATCATATCTTCTACTACGTTAGATGAATTATCCATCGAAAGATATGATTGATGCAAGGAGGGGCCATGAAGCAGTCAATTGCTTAAGATAAGACTTTAAAGATGGAAGCAAGGCAGAAATAAGGCTTCTGAGGGGGTCTTGAATTTTGAACGTGTTTAGTATGAAGTCCACAATGTCCGAAAAAGCTATCAATCTTCGATTAGACGCGAATTTTCTACGAGAAGATCGAGGAGCAGCGTTTTAATTTCTCTCTTCTCTGGGTAATGACGTAAAATCCTTGCTGCAACCAGGAACTGGCTGAGAAGGAGCCTTCGGATTC